>NC_056725.1:1546511279-1546533779 GCF_019279795.1 Protopterus annectens | reverse complement strand
GGCATTATCATGGATGTGTGTGCTGGTAACCCTGGAAGCTATCACGACTCACACATCTGGCATGCCTCACAGCTGAATCAGGTATTTGCCAGGGGGGACATCCCATATGGCCACATGGTGGGGGATGCTGGCTATGCACTGAAACCGTGGATGATGACTTCCATCAGAAATTCACACACAGCCATGCAAGAACGCCATAATGAGGCACACGCAGAAACCAGAATCATCATAGAGCACGTGTTTGGGATGCTGAAATCACAGTTCTGTTGCTTGGACATATCTGGTGGAGCCTTGCAGTACTCTCCAAGAATGTGTGCCCACATCTTCATAGTATGTGCCATGCTACACAATATGATCCTGCGGAAACAGCTGCAGCAGGGACAGAATGGTGAAGGCCCTCACAGCCCACCACCATTGCCAAGGGACCCACAGGCATGGCACAGGGGGACTCAGACCATGAACACCCTGTGCTAGCCCCAGTAGGCAGACAGAGGTGTGCCCAGTATGCCCATGCCTTGGCAAAGAGGGAACGTATAGCACACACACTGATAGTGTAGGCACTCATGGACTGACACCCTTCTCAACCTGAATACACAGCAAACATAAATGGCACACACACACACGACCACCTGTAAATTGTCGTGTATGGGTAGTCTACTGTGTGCATCCTACATAGGTAGCCCTCAACTATTGTACACACAACCGCCACTGGCACAAGGTAAGTCAATACCTGAACAGTAAATTAAGCTATCAGCATGTGTCCATACTGTATGTACAGGTTCATAGATACATAGGTAGGTACATGCCCAACCGCCGAGGCCACTCATAAGCATAGGCAAAATGTGTCTGCTGTTGCCACCCCATCGATCAACTAACTGTCCCTCTGTGGAGCAGAGCCACTTGCAGGATCCCTGGGGTGTAGCTACTGTTCACCATCCACTCTGCAAGGATTCCCCGGAGTGTCAGTGAGAGGTTTTGTATAATGTAATCAGGGATTTAGTTCCAAATAATGGCGAGTATCCCTGACAGGAATCTTCACAGATGTGTACATGTTACATAGTATACCTTAAACACAGCTTGCATATATAGGTAGTTCTCCACAGAATAATAAACATGTGGAACACACAACTGCTGAAATGTGCGTTAATCACCCTTGCACTACCAGTGCCTGCTCTGAAAGGTAAGATATCACTGCCAGGATTAGAACACGCAACCATGTACACATTCATCACAATAACATACCACTAAACTACTTGAGATGTACCAATGAGAGTCATGTATACTGACAGGATAAAACACAAAAGGTAGGAATGTGTTGAAATAGGACAAACCGGCATGTACCCAATGAAAGGTGTATGTTATTTATATATATATATATATATATATATATATATATATATATATATATAAAATATATATATATATATATATATATATATATATATATATATATATATATATATATATATATATATATATATATAGATATATATATATATATATATATATATATATATATATATATATAGAGAGAGAGAGAGAGAGATATGTTGATATATGGGGATATACATATATATGTAGATATATAGATAGGTTAACAACATCTACATAACCATGGAGGTACATATAAATGGGATCCCTACCACATACCAACTGCTTTACATACCGACGCACATAATCCCGAGGCTTAAGGTCCGAAAGAAAACAGTACCGAAACACCAGATGCGTGAGGTGTAATCTCACGATGTTAATGGACAGTTAGTCAGTGCTTCTGGTGTTGCGGTTTGGGTAGGTTACTGTGTGTACGTGTGTTTCTTAGGGCTGTAGTGTGTGTAAGTGTGTGTTTTGTGTGTGGTGTGTGTTCTTGGGGGACTGTAATGTGTGGTTGTGGGTTAGCTTTGTGCGTCTGTTTGCGTGACCTAGGATGTAGAATATTAAAATAGGGGGTGGTGTGGGGGGCACAGACACCTACATGGCGGGTGTAGGGGGGCTTGGCCACCTGCTCATACGTAGTGTAGGATGGTTAGTTTGGATGTGTTGGGTAGCAGTGTGTCTGTGTGTGCATGTGTGTGTTCCATGTTCATATTACCTTTGCAGGTTACTGTTGATGTCGATAATGCGGGGTATGGGAGTCTGGTTGTGGTACTGTGTGCGTCGGAACACTGTGGTTTTGGGATTCCGTAGGTCTCCCATATACAGCGGTTGAAGTGTTCATATATGTGTATAACATAGACCATAGCAAACACACATTCCACCACTACCAACCTTTATGAACAAAGGATGTGGAGAGTATATGCCTATACACTATTACAAATATGTGCTATGGACATGAGCAATGATAGTGTTACCACCTGTCCCACTTTGCGAGGGACACTCCCTCTTTGGGTGGTTGTGTCCTGACTAAATATATTAAACGTGGCAAATGTCCTGGGATTGTAGGACATAATTATGTCTCATATGTACTGTAATAGTTGCATACAATAGTTATTTCTGTATCTAAAATACCTACATGTTACAGGAAACAGGATAAGCAACTAAACTGCTACAAGAATAAGCTTATAATTAGGCAAGAAAGGAAAGTTCTATCCCTTGTACTGACCATGGGTTTGTGTCGGCCTGTAAAATCAGATGTGTGTCCCAAAAAGGTCCCACTATGGCCATATGAAAAGGTGGCAACCCTAGCCAAAGAGGGTCAGTCACCAACACAACTACAATGACTGCAAATACCTATGACAGATATACACAGCTATCATGTAGCAACACGTTATTACATTCAGATGTATTACCAAAGGGATTCAAGGACTAACATCACCTGCATGCTAAACAGGAACCACATAACAGTGCCTTAATGAATCAGCCTGCAATTACAATTGTATTAATCCACAAAAGGATAGGTGTTCAAATAGGGAAGGAACCCTCACGCACATAGTGATTATGTATAAAAGCAGTTCCTACACACCTGCATCTGCTAAGCACACCCACCAACATCACCCCCACACCCAAACATATTACAATACAAACTGTAATAACATCACAAATCATTAACACACTGTACGACATCTGCAGAAGCCTTAACATACCTTGTCAGAGACACACTAACATGGCCCTATGTGAAATAGCTGCTGTTATACAATG
This sequence comes from Protopterus annectens, assembly GCF_019279795.1. Lineage (NCBI taxonomy): Eukaryota > Metazoa > Chordata > Ceratodontiformes > Protopteridae > Protopterus > Protopterus annectens. The sequence continues at coordinate 1,546,530,644 of NC_056725.1, read as the reverse complement.
GAACAGCTGCTGATGTAATAGGGTTTGTTTTGCACTAATCCCATTACAGAGGGTTGTGCGTACACCGGGATGTATTAGCAATTAGTGAGTAACAGCACAGTATGCTACACTTGTACACCAAATCAAGGATGTCTGATGAGCACACTGTACACCACATAACAGTTCATGCATAGCCATGTGGCCTTGAGCTGACCAAACATCCTTGCCAGACTTAAACATCTGCAGAAGTATCAGGTACAAACACACCCTGCATAAATAGCACTGTTCCGAAATATAACAGCTGTACTCACATGTAGAACTAAATCGTCTAGCCATTACACACAGTCCACGTAAGTCATGAAGCTAATATATCTCTGTATGTCTCCATATAGCTGTTGAAATATATCGCAATAACACATCTAGGCCATCTCCCTGGAAAGTAAGGCAAACAGACAACGCCCAAAAGGAGTACTCACTTATACACCACTGTTGCCATGGTATCGGCTAATGGAGTAGCTGCACAGCTGATGTGCATCCAATTAACTACTTTGGAACAGTAATTGGTGGACAGGATACCACATATTACCGATATGTAACTAGAAAAGGATGTGTTATCACACATTCAAATCATCCATATATACCAGCGGAACGTTACAAAGAACATTGAAACACAAACCGAAAAGGATTGAATCAACAGTTAACGACACTTCGGGTTACTAATAAGGAATGTAGAGCAGTCAGTATGTCTGTGTATGTAGTACTATTATGTAGTATTTAAAGTGCATGCAATCCATATAGTGGAAACAGTTATCTTGTAGTGATGTATTGTTGAGCATAGTAATGCTTGAAGTATTTGTATGTACTGCTGTAGGTTACAAAGCAAACACAGCATACATCACAAGGGATGCTATATAAGGGCTTTGAACAGAAATACTCCTCAGCAGCCGATGTCAGTGGCAGGGCTGGTCCAACAAGTATGTGCTATAACAGGGGATAGTATATGTTGATATATTGTAACTGTAGCCATATGTATCGGTGTATTACAGAGAATAACATGTGGAAGGTTGGGCCACTGTGCAAGTATGATTTGCATTGTGGGATATTGTGCAAATAACTGTGTAATGTACAGTATTGTAGGTAGGTATGTATTACAAGCTACATAGCATTACTGTAATGTTAGGCCAACATTAGTTTTGTCAATTGGCATTTACAATACACAATAACAGGATACATATGTCTTTTAGTGAGCCAACAGTTTATCAGCATGATAGCAAAGTAAAATGGAAGAGCTATTTAACTATCCATGCACATAAGACATGTAATATGTGCAAAGGTAGGTACTAGGCTGTCTTACCAAGGGTATCTGTAAGACTAGCTAGCATGTGTTGGCTTTCACCACACCCATAGGTTGGTTTCCTCTGCCTCTGAACAGCAGAGCCAATAGTTCCCTGTGCCTCAGTCCAGCAGTGCCACTGCAGTGATCCCCAGGGTACATGTATGTCTCCCATCCACACGTCACGGTTTCCTTTGAAGAGTGCCCATGAGGGGCCCTGCCTGATGTACATTGGAATCATGTTCCAAAGCATAGGGAGTGTCCGGGTCAGGAATCTATCCATCCAGCACATCCTACTCATCATTGTGGTTAGGGTTAGGTGTATATCCCTAGAGCATGTGACTCGCAGGGGCTTCTGTTTAGGTGGAGCATATCCAGCAATACAGGGTTGGACATGAGCCTTATATGTCAAGCAGAGGTCACCTGTGAGTATGTGGTATGCAACTGAGTCCAGCTGGAGTTTCGTAGGTTGGGCTGCATAGGTCATCTGTTTGAGGTCAGTAATCCTCTTGGTGTGGTACTGGTGTGGTCTTCCAAGCTGTTGCAGTTGACTTGTAAGGTATATCCCAAATGGGGTGTTGTATCCTTTAATGGGTCTAATATGACATGTGTAGAGTCACAATGGCTCCTCTGATCTGGATGCGAACCCATTAGAGATTAGGAGGGCCATGTAGAAGGATATTCTAACCACCTTGTCATTATGGGTATCGAAGGAGAGATTGCTATCTACTGGGGTTCCTGGATCCCATATTACCTTTTCTGTATGTAGGGGACTAGCACCTATGTGGTAGTCTGCAGGTAATTAGTTATATCCAAAGGGGATGACTGTGCACTTTTAGGCATTCAGCTTGATACTATGATATTAACACCAGGTATCCGTCTCAATGTGATCCTTCCAGAGGGTGTTTGTAACAGCTGGGGAAACAATTATGTCACCTAGTTTGCAGTCATCTGCAAACCTTTTCAGCCAAAGCCCTACTGTGCTTGTCTGTATGTTAGAGACGTATCTACCAAACATGAGGGATCCTAGGACTGAGCTCTGGGGGATGCCAGTTGTAACTGGTATACAGTCGGACCTAGGGTATGCAACTCCCACCGTGTGGGTTTTGTCCGTGAGCCACTTTGAAACCATCACATGACGTAGGGGTTAATGTTCAGGCAGATGGGTATGTTGATAATACCAGAAGGATGTTGATAATACCAGAAGGAGGAATAGTGTTGAAAGCCTATGAGAGATCTAGGTAGGCTGTGTGGACCTCCTTACCCTCATCTAATGCCTTGGTAACTGTCTCTAAGAATTCCACCAGGTTTAGGAGGCATGGTTTGGCCTTAACAATGCCAAACAGGGAGGGGTCAAAGGTTGGAAGGTACCCAATGTCTCTGTGATAGTGATCCATGACGTGCAACATAGCCTTGCAGACCAGGCTAGTCAGGCCTATAGGAAAATAGGTCCCGTGGTCCATTGTGGCACCACCTTTGTGGAGTGGAATAACTGTTGTGGTGCACCATTCAGAAGGCACTATGCCCGATGTGAGGCTATTATTGAACATGGTGCATAGGTGGGGCGACAGTACAATCTTAAGTTTGTGTAAAACGCATCCCATGGATGCTGTGATATTGTCTTTAGAGTGTGCAGCTTTGACAGGGATCTGCCAGGATGTTGCCAATATCAATTGTTTCTGTAATGTTCATGCCTTTGTGCTGTAACTCAGAGCAGATCTGATTGTTGACATCGAGATATGTGACATAGCTATAGAATGCTTTGTGGTTGTTGTTGGTATTAGTTGCGTTATACTTTTCATAGCTAGCTTTGGAGGATCTTATAAGGGATCTCACATTCTTACTGAGGCTGGCCAGGGATCACCTCCATGCATGGTATTGTACTCTCATTTGCAACAGTGTCTTCCTCCTGTAGTACAATATGTTTATGGCAGGGGACCACCAGACTGGTTTAGTTAATTAGGAGTATAGTGTCCTGGTTCTGTTTGGGATAGCACAAGCCATGCACTCCTGTAAGTGCTTATATAGTGCATTTGTGTAGGGTTCAGCAGTTGTAACAGTACTGTCCATCGGCATGGGTGTCATGATGTCCACCACGTCTTTCTTAAGAAGCATGTAGTTGGCCTTGTAGACATATTATACTGTGGTTCCCTTAATGGGGGTAGGAGTGGGATGTGGATATCAATGGTGTTCAGCACATGGTCTGATCGGACCAACGAGGAGTTGGAATCACGTGTGGAGCACCAGTCACTCATGTTGGTAATGACTAGGTTTAGGACATTGTTGCCCCTGGTGGGTGTGTGGATATGTTGAGTCAGGGCATTGGTGTTTATGAATTCCAGAAACCGTTGATCTAATGTGTTGGTACATGAGTAGTTTTCCCAGTTAATGGTGGGGTAGATTCAGTGAGACTTATGTGATGAGTGTGGTGTTGTGCGACTGCGTACCTTCTCCACATGGCAGTTAGGGTCAGGCTTGGTTGGAGAGACCTTTACCTTCAGTTTGGCTAGATGAGTGCATCTCTCACAGGTTGTAGTGTTGGGTGGTAGGCGGAGAGGCTTGTCAGTGTACATGAGGCAATGTGTACATTGCCTCAAGATGTCCAGATTCATCAGATAGACAGGTGAGAACACTGGCAGTTGACTCTTGGACATATCTGAATATAGAACTACATTCACCTAGATAAGTGAGGAAAGTGAGTACAAGAGCTACATTACTCTACGCAAGTGAGAAAAGTATGTACAAAACCTGTTCACCCTTACCTGTAGGTAATGAGGAAGATTGACTGCTATAGTAATTATTAGCTTACGTAGTGTTTACAAGTCCTGAACAAGTGCTTAGCATGAATAAGCAGTGCAGATAGGGTCTTGGATAATATAAACACACGGCCCCCTCCTGCCAACAGGTACACAAGCATATATCCATGTACACCACAGGGCCCCTGTACTCACAACTATGCAGGTACAAGCTGCACTCAGTCTGCATGGGACCTGCCCACGTCACAGGTTGTATCATGCACATATGGCAAAACAAGATGCTCTCCATGTACACATCATGTAAAACATAGCTCCATGTCAGGTTGTGTACACACTGAATGGTGCACACCAACAGGTATCACAACCCACAAAGGAGGAGACATCACTGATAATGGGAAGTACTTTACTACTACCCTGCTGAGTCTGGTCTGGAAGGCCATGAACCTTGATCACTTAAGTGATGTCAGCAGTACAGATGTAGATGACAGTATGGTTGATGTCACACTGCATATCATATCCTTGCCAGGTCATAGGACATCATCACCCATACTGTGTACCACTTACACTCGGTATACTAGATGTACATTCATATGTCACAGCAGTGTTTTGCAACAGGACTGCTGGCAGAACCAACACTACAGACAGTGTCTAAATAATACATGATCATCACACCAGTGGCAGCTACAGTATGTCAGGGTTAATGAATTTTATTCCCCCTCATTGTAGTCCATACCTTACAGACAAACAGAAAGCATCTGCCTATTGAAGTATGCGAATGACTATGACGTAGGAGCAATAGCTGACTCGCATTGTCACCCCTATGTTAATAACCCTGTATCCATGAACTACCACCTAGGCAGCGGTCAACATAATGGACACGTGTGTGAGGGATGCAGCTGGGCAGTTGTCTTTCCTGTGATAGCTACATCACCATACCTGTCAGGTAGTCATATGTGGCAACCCTAATAATGATAGGGTGCCATTCATGAATATAGAGATCATTGTCTAGCCATACAGAACACTCAAGTGACCCATATCAGATCACATATTTCCTTTAAGGGGTATTGGCCATGTGCAGATGACCTACACCAGCCTTCACATTCCCCATAGGGTGCCATTCATGAATATAGAGATCATTGTCTAGCCATACAGAACACTCAAGTGACCCATATCAGATCACATGTTTCCTTTAAGGGGTATTGGCCATGTGCAGATGACCTACACCAGCCTTCACATTCCCCATAGGGTGCCATTCATGAATATAGAGATCATTGTCTAGCCATATAGAACACTCAAGTGACCCATATCAGATCACATATTTCCTTTAAGGTGTATTGGCCATGTGCAGATGGCCTACACCAGCCTTCACATTCCCCATCTCCACTATGTAGCATGATGCTTACCCTGAATAAATCCATGTCCAACCCAGTGATGTTGGACATGCTACACGTACTCATCCTGATCTCGAACACATATTTCATGGACATCCACCTACCACATGCTGGACAGATCCTTGTCCCATACACTTGACATAGTCCTGTCATACTATGCATTCCTGTCCATCAAAGCTGCACATCGCTCCCCTCTCAGACATGGTGTGATGACCGCATGGTAATGCATGGTATATGTATCATTAACCCTGTGGATCAGTAATGTGGCACTGCTCCATCTGGCCCCACAGACCCGCCTGTCGGCTACTGCCAGGTAACCTTTCATCCTAGATTCATACATGGCCCATGGCATATAGCCCACTAGTTGACTTTGACTGTACATGCTATAGTTGATATCCACCCCTGCAAATACCATCTGGCTAGCCAGTGTCCCATGTGTATCATATGTGCAACACAGGTGATACATGGCAGGATGCTGAATCGCTGTACAGTGCTGTGTAGATGTATATGGCAGAGCACATACATGCAAAACCTTATGTGAGTATGTCTGCAGGGTCAGAGGTCATGTCTGTTAAGGCAGTGTAAGTACTTATATGTGACATATACACTGCATCAAGGTTGACTGCATTAATGTGGATACATCCAGACATGTGCTGATCAGTAGGAACACCAGTATAGGCAAACAGACATGCCCACATCAAGACGGCAACCACATGGAGTATGAGCAATGTAATCAGGTGACACACACACACACATATATGGTGATAATATCCACTCAACATTGAGTGTCACATGTGTGTGACACAAACACGTCAGTGTCATGTAGGTTTGCAAATACAACTATTTAAACTGAATTAATGTGATACACATGTATGTTCAGCTGTAGCTCTGTATGTCTCTGTGAGTTACTGTGACCTGTCTCCATCATTATGTCTTCCAGGTATGCCGCGTGCAAGGCTTCCCCCTTTTACATGCTTGGAGGATGAGGCCCTCATCCCATACCTACTCGACAATCAGGATATCCTGTTCAGCTATGTGCCACAGGATGCACAGCAGCGGGATGCCCTGTGGATGGAACTTCACAAAAGGGTTAATGATGTCGGTGGCCACAACCGCACATACCAGCAGGTGCGCAGACACTGTACAGACCTCATTAAATGGGTGAAACAGTGTGCAAATGCAATCGCCAGGGAACAAGGTGCAACAGGTGGTGGACCACCAACCCAGCCCCCACTCACATATATCGAGGAGCTACTGGCCAACCTGGGGACACCTGCAGAACTACATCCACAAGCCTTAGCCGATATTGTGGAGGTGGGTGTCTCTCAACCACTGAGCCTGGAGTTGCCTGGTAAGTCAGTACTGCACCTATAACAACTATATTCCATATAGCTGCATGTGTCACTGTACAATATGTAATGTAACATCATATGCAAGGCATGTATACACACATGCCGCATACTATAGTATGCTACTCTGTGTATGAACACATGTACATACACTATAGTGTAGTCTAATGTACTGGTGTATGTGTTACGCACATTGCTCCCTGTAGCCTTTATACAGGGGTGGATTATGCACATACTGCTGTGTTACTCCTATTTAGGTACCTCTGGCATTCCATTGTGACAGCAGCCCATTGCAGGTGAGTGTTATTATTTATCAGGAACCGTAATGCACAAATCTATCTGCCATGTGGCCATTCACAACATGTACACATAATGTATGGTCCTGTCACAATATATAGGTCGGACCTGCAATGCATCACAATGACTACCCATATGCATCACTTGCAAACTATGTGAATCATCTCACCGACATGAATCCTCACAAACTTTATTGCCAGATGTGTTGACAGCTGTGCATGCAATGGTGGAGGTGCTGTTCACTTTAGGGACGTACAACAGATCTGATCTACACATGTGGCGAATACAAACAGTACTACACAGTGGGCTGGAGTATGGCCAGCACACAGGTTTAACCGGTGTGGATCATAGCCTTTCTATGAATGTCACACAATGTGATGTACTATCTTGACATGTCCATGACATCTATTGGCCTGGCTGCTACACTGCCTACCTATCCTGAAAACATATCCCACATACCACCCTTTATCTGCATAACGCTGTTGTCAGTGAAGCATATATGTCATATGGGACAACACAGACATGTGAAATAGATGCCCATCACAATAATTTGGACAACACATGTACACACATGGCCATGGAGGATGGCCAGAGACATGGAGCAACACACACATTAGACGTGTTGTCCTTCTGTGTATACCCTGTCGTACAATGGCTACACATGGCTCAACCATGGCCTTTGTATAATGGTCATAATGTAGATGTGGAACACTAGACATCCTACAGGCCTGTGCACATCTTGTATAAGTGTAACATCAATCCACCACATAAGATGTGTTGAACATCTTGAGGGTGTTGCAACATGACAGCAGTCACCTGTACAGTATCCACATCAGGCCACAGATACAGTAAATTCTCGTTGCTGGTGTTGGACATAAATGCCATACTAGCACGTCGTGTGTGTGTGTGTGTGTATGTGTGTGTGTGTGTGTGTGTGTGTGTGTATGTGTGTGTGTGCGTGCGTGCATGCATGTGTGTGTGTGTGTGTGTGTGTGTGTGTGTGTGTGTGTGTGTGTGTGTGTGTGTGTGGTACACAGATGTCATGTGGAACATGGTGTACCAACATGTTCGCCATGTCTGGACACAGTTGCCAGGCTGCAGCAATATGGTTGCAGATGTGCAGGGGTGTCATCCGTATACCCATCAGTGACCTGTGTCACAACTTCCACATCATGGTTTAGTGTGTATACACCTCAGTGATGTGGGTCACATTCCACAGTATATATGTATTGTATCTGAACACAGTCATGGCTATGAACTCCGTCTGTAACTCACACTGTATAGCACTAGAGACGCCTCATGATTCCCTGCAATGGCCATGCACATCAGCTAAATTTGCAGTATATCTGTAGGGTGGACAGACAACACTGAATTGGTACAACATTGCCCCACTGTATATTTGGCAGGGCACCATTGTGTTAAACATATATGCTTGTCATTGCACACGTCAGCAGATCACATGTCATACAACATGTGATTATCAAGGTCATATGCCACACATCAGGCATGATTGTGTAATTTGCATGTCGTCTGCTATAATACATGCATGCTGTTGTGTGCAACCCAGGGATGTATGATAACTACCACTATTATTGTCTGCACTGCATGCCGTCTGCCGTATCCCAGATCCCATACCTGCACATATCCCATCACCAGTGGCCATAGACGAAGGACAGTTGGCGCGTGGTAGCTTGGAACAGGAAAGTGTGGGGGCTATGGAAGGTGTGCCTGCACACCATGGTGTCAGCCAAACTACTGATGGTGCCCCACACGGGCACATGGCCAGTGCTGTTCGTAAGAGGACCTCTGGCCAACATGCTCCTGCACGACAGAGCGCAGCAGCTGGTGTCACCAGATGCATGTTTCAGGCTGTAATGGAGGCAAAGGCACATGCTGAATGATGCAACAGAGAAGATCAGAGGCTACAGAGGGCTGCTGTCCATTCTTTAAACAACAGCATCCAGGCAATGGTAAATGCTCAACAGCAGATTGCTGATGCTTTGGATAGACATTTGGGTGACATGGTTGGAGTCCTTAACCATGGCATGACAATCTGCGAGCATGAGTTGTCTGTGTTGGAACATCTGGTAGGAGTGAGGCGTCGGGCACGTGGACATAGGCCTGCTACATCACCTGTGTCAGGTCTACGTGTATGAGCTACCTCACATGCCCGCTCCATAGTGGCAGTAGCAGCAGCAGTGCATCTGGTGCTGTGCTGTCCACGCCATGACAGAGCAGGCCACGTGCACATGGCCCAGGATGGTCCCAACAAGTACACGGTTCCAGTGGACAAGTGACATCAGACAGTACCCAATCTGCACCTCTGTCTGGTAGTGCCCTTGCAACCCCTGGCAGGCACAGATCACATGTCCGTGGCCGGACACCGTGAACTGTAAAACCTCACCTGTACAGTCTGTAGTTGTCAATAATACCCCTGTGTAGGCCAGATACATGGGAGAACTGTGTGCACACACACACACAGTTAGGTCAAAGGCCCAAACCCACACACTTGATGTCATCCAATGGTGTTAACAGTATGGGTCTTGTGTAAAACCAGTGCAGCCTAGGCCTCCGGCAAACATTAACACCCTGTGAATATGATGATGCCTGTGCCACATCCCTGGCATCCACACCATCAGTGCAGTGGCATGCTCATATGGTCTGATGCACAGGGTGAACAGACTAAGATGATATGTGTAGTTTACAAATGTTGAGGTCTGTTGACAGTCAGCAGATATACCATATAGTACAGGTGTACAATACTGTTAACAGTATGTGTCTTGTGTAACAACAGTAAATGCATGTTGGTCATGATGTTCTGCTGTCCTTATTCAGGTCTAATTGCACATGCCGGTGGATGTCAGTGTTTGCAGTTAAGTGTCCCATATGTCAATGTGGACTACTCACAGGTATGTATGAATATACCAGCATGCACTGTGTAGCTGCCACATACCAGTGAGAATGTCCCATGTTACAAACACGTCTACCATTCGAAGATAATGATAGCTGTGTATTAAGCTACTGTGGCCACAGACGTGACATCCATAAAGGGTGACATCACAGGTACAGTTACATTGAGTGGTGCGGTAAGAGAGCGGTCTAGTTGATTACAAGGGTAGAGGCCAGAGGGAAGTGTGATGCCTCAATGGGAATCAGTAACACACGTTCCCATGAGAGGATGCCAACACACAACTGCACCCACATTCTCAGGTATTGACACACATGTATTCAGTGACACTGTAACACACACACACACACACACACACACACACACACTCACGGCTTCACTGACACAGTAGCACACACTCGCACACAGTTGCTACTGGTGGGATGAGGACCCCTGCCTATGTGCAAATCATCATTAGAGTACTGTGCACCTACATGACGTGCCACAGAGAATACACATGTACAGGTAGTCAGTACGGCCTAAGATCGGGGACATCAACACGGATAGTAGAATGCATTGCCTGGATGGTGGAAGAGGTCTTATCAGTTCAGTATGGTAACATACATCCTCACCCCAGGGACCAGTCAGCCCTACATACACAAACTGTGGCATTCAATAATTAATACACCTATGTCATGCACATACAGATACCTCACATGTGTGGGATACACGCCCATGCCTATGTCCTGCTTTCTACATTGCAGTCTGTACATGTGTACACTAGTGTACAGGAGAGTGAGTAACAATTGAGATGTATTACTCACAATATGTGACATATATGGACACACACGCAAACACACATGCCAGTACTGTGAATCACAGACCTGCCTAGCTCATGTTATGTATGTCAGACGTACAGCAAGTATTGCACGCATTACAAACTGTACTGATGTTTCCTGTGCCAACAGTGCTGATATATGTACTAGGGACGTCTTATCTATTAACAGGTGTCAAGTGATTTACCTTTGCTGTCACCCTGACCGCTGTCTAAGTTGTGTGTTATGTCCTTCAATTAATTAAACCATTGCTTACTGGTTACACAGGGTATTGTAGGACTGCTTGTGACACACCTGTGTGCTGTCCACAGCAAACATCTGTCTGCAAAGATCATCACTTAGTTATTTCAACACATCTGTCCATACCTGTGGTACATCTTTCTGTACATTCAGCATATCACCATATACAGTTGGCAATGTTGAGGCTGCATTGCAGCTGCATGATGTACTAGGATACACGCCACCTGCATACATCAGCAACTGCACACGCATGTTATCTGAATGTGCAACACTATGTGTGCAGGTGTGTAGGTCCTACAATCCTGACATTTGGTCATGTTTGTAGGCATTGCAATTGGTGGATATGTGTAATGACACACATGACACATGGACTGTTGTATGATATGATGGGTGACCAGTACAGAGGGGATGTTACCTCTGTCAACATTGATATCACACCTTATGTGCTGTTAGCATTCAGCAGCCATGGACCTACATTCCATGTGCATGTGTGTAATGGCTGTAGCCACCTGTTTGCACAAAGGACTACAACAGTTATGCTATTTACAGGTATGTTGTGTGTGTGGCATGTACATACCCAGGGCAGGTACATGTATGTCATACCCATACATGAGGGTGTGTACTGGTGTACAGCAACAGACATCTGCTAATGGTGGAAAGTACCAAGGGCCCCTGGTATGTGTACAGCTGACGTGGTCACAGACAGTGGTATCATTGCATTGCATAACACATGATGCAACTGTGTTAGTACATGTGTACTGTCTACAGTTGATGTAAAGCTTAGTACAGTACACAGGTCAAGAGTCACATGGTGGTGTACTCGTCTATGTCATACAACATGTATGGTTGCATGTTGGTGGTCTGAGGGCATGGTGGTGTCTGCAGTTTACATCATAGAATGCAGCATGTGATACTGCATCCTGCACATGGCTCATCTGTGATGCCTTTCATGGGGGGGGGGAACGGGTCAGTACATGTGAGTGGCCTTTATGTATGTGGGTACACCACCTGGAGTGGTCCGTACCTGTGTTATGGCCCACATGTCTGGTTCTGAGGTATATGGTGGTAGTGCTAGGTTCTGAGGTATATGGTGGTAGTGTTATTGTGCACTACAGAGACATCAGCCAGGTGTTCCTCACTGCACAGATGTCAGTACTCCCCATTGTTGGATCTACAGTGACCAGCTGTGAATATGGACAATACACATCTAGCACTGGTTAGCATAAGAAAACAATGCAGTTGTCCTGTAGGTGTATGGGAGTTAACCTCTGTTTAGGACATTTGCCTTGGAATGGTACTGTGTGGGCGGATGTGACTTGGGTAAAATCCACATGCCCTTGTATCATGGATACATGTGATATGTGACAAAGGCCTGCCCACTGTCAGCCATGTCATCCCAGAATGACAGCTGATGTTGTGTAAAAGACTGGTGTCAAATATATGTAGAGCAGCGTTCCCGCTAACAATGACAACTACTAACACCAGAGCCCATTACAATGTGTTCTTTACATCTACCTGTAATAGCATGGCCACTGTGGCCCTCCATGTTTAGCATCAGAGTGCATCCCAGTCATCCCTGTGCTACTAGGAGTATGAGCATGCCCAGTATATCCTTGTGTAGATGGACACATAGTAGTGCATTCCGACCAGCCCTGTGCTACTGTGTGAGCATGCCCACTGTGCTACTAAGTGTATGAGCATGCCCAGTATATCCTTGTGTAGATGGACACATAGTGCATTCCGAACAGCCCTATGCTACTAAGTGTGTGAGCATGCCCAGTGACATCTTGTGTCGGTTATGTGCCTCTGTGTATGGGCATGGCCATTGTAACCCTGTATAGTGGTAGTAAGTGTCCATTCCACAAATGGGCATACTCCATGTCAGGATGGATTCCTACTTTAAACACACAGGTTCACAGGTATGTACATCTTAACTGCCAGCATCCCTGTTGATGTCCGCATTCCCAGACGGTCATAATGACAGCCTTGACATGTGTAGTCAGTGTGGCGTGATTCGTAAGTATGTAGTATTGTAATAGTAATCTGTAAATAGGCAGGTGTTCCGTACCTGCCACTGGGGTGTGTGTGTGTGTGTGTGTGTGTGTGTGTGTGTGTGTGTGTGTGTGTGTGTGTGTGTGTGTGTGTATGTCTGTCCGCATTTGCTGGTGGACTCTAAATTGCTTTTAGACTGCCCACACTCCATACATTTCTTATACCCACCGTTAGCAAGGCCGATGATGTCACCCATCTACAAATATACCTCTGGGAGGGCTATGTCCTGGTAATCTCGGTAGCGCATTCTGTAACTGCATAATGTTGTAGTGTAATAAAGTAGTTATGTCGGTGTTCTAGTCCCACACCTGCTGTGTGTGTGTGTGTCCCCGTTTGCCTGAGGACTGAGTAATACCTTTATACTGCTCACACTCCATACATTTCTTATACCCACCGTTAGCAAGGCCGATTATGTCACCCATCTACAAATACACCTCTGGGAGTGCTGTGTCCCAGTAATCTCAGTAGCGCATTCTGTAACTGCGTAATGCTGTAGTGTAATAAAGTAGTAATGTCGGTGTTCTCGTCCCACACTTACCTTGTGTGTGTGTATGTGTGTGTGTGTCCCCATTTGCCTGAGGACTAAGTAATGCTTTTATACTGCTCATGCTCCATACATTTCCTTATACCCACCGTTATCAAGGCCGATGATGTCACCCATCTACAAATACACCTCTGGGAGTGCTGTGTCCCAGTAATCTTGTTAGCACGTTCTGTAACTGCGTAATGCTGTAGTGTAGTAAAGTAGTTAGGTCGGTGTTCTAATCTCAGACATGCCAACTGTGTGTGTGTGTGTGTGTGTGTGTGTGTGTGTGTGTGTGTGTGTGTGTGTGTGTGTGTCTGCCTGCGTGAGACAAGTACAGTGCTTTGTAGTATTCGCTGTAGCGCATGCCCTAAACACGTGTTGCTACAGTGTGATATGGTAGGGGTTTGTATACAGGACATGGAAGTGTGTGTTTGTCTGTCAGAGCCTGTGTAGAGGTGGCCGTGATTGTCTTACCATTGGACATGTCTGGGAGTGGGTTTTGTAGTTTTCCTATATAGTATCCATATTATGACACATTGGCCACCTCACGAAGAGTACAGCTGTCAGTCAGCCATGGCACTGTGTTGGCAAGCCATACCCATACATCTGGCAAAAGGGCTGGTGAAGTAAGTATGCAGCCCTACTTGTACCCGGTATATGTCCCGCACCCATGTAACATGCACATACAACCTTGCCTAGGATATCCCACTATGTTGCTAGTAACATGCACATTGAGGACAGATAGTAGGCATGGTGTGACCACAGTGGCCTGCAGAGGACATGGCACCCTGTACAGCGGTACAATAGGCACATATATGCAGACATTGTGCCTTCACTATGTTCCACACTGAATGGCTGCAACATTTGTGGTGCCATCATATGTGATCCACTAAGGCCAGACAATGCTGTACACATGTGCCCTGTATGGACCCATGCCATTGACACCACGGAATACTTGTCCATTCTATCCATGCAGGTGTAAGGCCAACCTGCTCACTATAAGCAGGTTTTGCCACACCAGGCCAGTATTGGCATATTGGGGTATAACAGGCTGTGTACACTACTTGTGTCTGCCAAACCAGGTACACCTGTACATGTCACTGTACAGTATTGTGGGACATGCACATCACAGGCAATGTCCATGTGAAGGACTATCAAACACAGACATGGCATGCATTGCAAAGCTATGGCCGTACACATTAGTAATCAGGATGTCAGGCCAGATAATGCAGTACCCATCTGTGTGGGACATTGCAGACTCTACACCCTTGCACTGCACACCATTGTCAGGTGATGCAATGGCAAGGATTACCTCTCACCCAGCCTTGTACAGCCATCTTGCACAGCCAAACACTACACACCCATAGAGCAATGCATACTTGCATGACAGTACTGGCACCCTTTGTCTGCATGTGGGTTGTGATGTTCCCAACCACAGTCACTCCCAGTATAAACCTCATCGGCATACCAACAGTTGTCAAGCACTTTCACATGCCCTAGCCCATAGAACCTCCAGATATCCCCTGTGGTGCATGTGGTCCTGTGCATTACTGTAGTGTGGCAAACTAAGTAGTTACATTGTGTATTTGCCACCCTGGCAAAGGTGTCAATGCATGTCCATTAGAGTGTGGTTGTGGTGACAATGGCATCCGTTCACGTGGACTGATGTGTGCCACACCTAATGTATGTCTATTATATCTGTTGCAGATGGCACTCACTCACCTACACACATGTTCTTACAGCACTGCAACATGCCTCCTCTGTGGCAGATGTAGTAACGTCATGCACATGTAATAGTAATGAGTAGTCAGAGGTTTGCCCCTGTACTATTCAGCGTGTGGCAGATGATGCATATGGTTAAGTCTCCAAGCCCTTCCCTGGTGTACATTGCCTGTCCCGCACACACACTCTGGTGGATGTGAAGGTGTACACATGCACAGCAGCAGCATGTGTATTGTAACAGATGGAAATGGTCAGGTGATGGCCTCTGCTCCTATTGCAGTCCTCATCTAGCTGATTGCATGTGGTACAGCTGTGATGGTGTTCCCATAACCATCCTCATGATAAACACAGTACACTATCTAGGAAAACATGTTATTATCTGGCCATGACAGTCGCTGTGAGTGGTACTTGGATGTGGTGTTCTGACACGGCATTGCAGATGATATTTGGATGTACCTCAATCATTTTCTACAATGGGAAATAGCCTAATGACAGGAGGGTGATGTGCCACACAACTACAGCATGTAAGTGTAGCTATGCTGCATTGAGATTACTGCCTGTTTAACATGTGTGTGGTAATGGCCATTCTGCATATTAAAATACAGACATGACAGTACTCTGTTCATGAGGGAACCCCATCTGTAGGGCCATCTGTGAACAGGTCAGTGTGTGCAATCATTTGTTTCCTGTGTTACACACTGAACACACTTCTGTGCACAACAGAAGCATGGTGTGGAGATTGCAGACAGTACATGATGATAGGAATGTGTTACTGCCATCGCATCCCTGACTGGACATGTGTCACATGAGACAGTGGTATGACTGACACTGTGTGGGATTCCCAGTGACAAGCCAATGATGGGCAACTGTTCATAGCTGCGGTCGCACTTCTGCTACACATTGTACAGTTGCCATGCAGTATATATGCATGTGTTGTGCTTCCTCTGCAAATGTATACCATCTGTTGTGTTGGGTTGTTGGTGATATCTATGCATACTGTCGTAGGTAATCCTGTATGCTGTTGTCTATCACTAAGCCATATGTGGGTTTAAAACGCAACACCACAGGCTGACTGGGTTGGTAGGTCCCAGCAAATCCTCCTGTCCCACTGTAGCTGACCATGGAACCAGGCACTAGCACATCTGGGGCCCAGCCATTAACATCAACCTCTGTTGGCTCTGCACCACCTTCTGGTGGTACCACCACTGAGGATGGAGCATGTCCCCCTTGGGAGTGGGACCAGACAGGTACATATCTGCTGTCGTGCAGTCCTGGGCATGTTGCGTAGGTGGCTCCATAAGGGGTTACGAAGCCAGATACACCAGTTCAAGGGTGGAGTGTCACATTTACAAGGTGATGCTGCCCCTCCTGAACAGCCCCCAGCACTGCCTCATTTGCAGCTGTGTAGGTGCAGTGGCAGTTGCCCATGGCTGGAGACCTCTGTCCCACTGTTCCCATGGGCTTTTGAATGCCGAAGACCCATCCCCATCCAGGGTGTATCCCCCCCCACATGTGTCATATACCAACCCTGTATGCTGTCATTTCTGTGCTCCTACCTATCCTCCACGGCCATACCTACACTCCTTCCCCAACATCTGACCCTCACCTACGGACACATAAAGCCATTCAGCTCCTAGGGCACCATCTGCCCTATACATAGCTGTCCATTACACACACGTGCCCACTGGACACATGAAACCCTTGTAATATGCATCATAACATACTACTGTTATCCTCACCACTATCCCTCAGGCGCACGGTCCTGGTATGCACATCACTCCTACATGGTCCAGGTACACATGAGGAGGATGACCCCATTGTACACAAAACACTACCGGTCCCTCTATGGTTACCCCATTTACCTTTATCATGATTATGATGTTGCACACAGCATATTGCAAGAGTACTGTTCACACATAATGATTGGACAGGTACTGTTGTTTTAATGTACATTACATGCACAGAGTGATGTATATGGCCAATGTACAACTATTTGCGTGTATGACTGACACATGTCTGTCTGAGGGATTCTTGTGATCACATAGAGCAACACCACTACATAATACAGGCGTCACTGGTGTTTCCCGTTTCATTGGTTTGTAATGTTTTGTTGCCACAAGGTATGTCCCTGATACATCTCTATATATGTATGTACCTATTTGCTGGACATAAACACTCACATGTACATCTACATGATGGGATACATTCCTATACTGTTGAATGACTGCGCTGTATGATATCCTCTGGTTACAGCCTCTTACGCTCAATTAGCCTCTACATTGCTTAACCAATGCAGTACTCGCATACTGGTAGCCAAACACGCTTACACCCACTCGATCCCGCACTTGCTAATGCACCATCATTGGTGCTTGCATCTGTCACTCACAGCCCTGGGTGTGAGCGAGGAGCACAATATTACCTTGTGATGCCTATTACATCGTGCTACATGACTCCAGTATCAGGATTGGCCACCCATTAGGCGACAGCATTGCGTTTGACTGTACGGAATCAGCGGCCTGTCCAGTGACATAATCATATTTGTGTGCACCTCATACAATGTGCTCCCACCTTGTAATGCCTATTACATCGGAATACATGAATACAGTATCGGAAACAGCTGCCTATTAGGCGACGGCATGGCGTTCGACTGTACGGAATCAGTGGCCTGTCCGGAGAATCATTCATATTCGTGTGTTCCTCTTAGGCATACCTTGTGATGGCTATCACATTGGATTACATGACTACAGTCATAGCCGGCCTTAGACATAGGCCAACTAAGCGGCCGCTTAGGGAACCGCTTTAGTGGGGGCACATTACCTGTATTTATTTGTTGTAGGTAGACCAGAATGGGGGCACTGGGTGGTGTGGTGGGGGGTGCCATTGTGCCCTCTGCCTAGGGCACCAGTTGACCTAAGGTCACTCCTGACTACAGTATCAGGAATGGCTGCCCATTAGGTGACTGCATGGCGTTCGACTGTACGAAATCAGTGGCCTGTCCGGTGAATCATTCATAATTGTGTGTTCCTCTTACAATCTGCTCCCATCTTGTAATGCCTACCACATCGGACTACATGACTACAGTATCGGGAATGGCTGCCCATTAGGCGATGGCATGGCATTCGACTGTATGGAATCAGCAGCCTGTCCAGTGAATTAATCATATTTGTGTCTTCCGCATACACTCTGCTCCCATCTGGCTGATACATGGGAACAGAGACTCTGCATTACAAATGAGTAGGTGGGTTGTGGTAGCCACATCTGTCGGACGGGTCATGCTACCGCATACCTATTATAGGTTTGCCACCTTCTCAATTGGCCAAGGTAGGACTTTAGGGTTACCACCTGTCCCACTTTGCGAGGGACAGTGCAAAAATAATCATGACATAGGACATGTCCAGATTACAGGACATTATTATATTCTACGTTTCATTAATAATTGCATACAACAGTTATTTTATATATGACACTTCTAAATGTTATGTGAAGTAGCATAAGCAATTCAAATGCAACTAGATTAAGCTTTTATTTGTGCAAATAAGTGTAATCATGTACTATGCACGGCTGTAGGTATGTTTAGTCCTGGAATGTCTGACATTTCTACAGAACATGTCTCACTCTGGCCATTTGGAAAGGTGGCAACCCTATAGGACCTGTATGTAGAGACGTCAGACTGTGCAGGGCAACACACCCACAGCCAGTAGAAAGGGGTGTACTTCACTGTTTCGCCTAAATAAACGGTTACTCTTGTAGCATTATAGTTGCTTATACTGTTACCTAAAAGATTTAGGTGTTTCAGAGGAACATAATTGTTTTATGCTACTACTACAGAAAATATAGGTAGTCTTTGCCCTAAAATATAAGAAATTTGCCTTGATTACAGTTATTATGCAGGACACAACTGCCCATAGGAGAGTGTCCCTCAGAAAGGTGGACAGGTGGTAACCCCAAACCTATTATTCTATTGACTTTCTAAGGTAGTCGGCGGAACATGCGCTTT
>NC_056725.1:1546376279-1546508779 GCF_019279795.1 Protopterus annectens | reverse complement strand
GCTTTACAGCAGAGCAACATTCATTCCACAAGGAAAAGGATATGTGCTATTGTCGACCTTAAACCGTGAATGCCTTTTCGTTAGGTGGATGCTCTAACCACTACACTATTGGTGTTCTGCCTCATTTATATGTATACCCATGGTGCATATTTACTCAAACACACGCCTCATCACTTCACTTACACAGCAGGCATCCATTTACCTGTTGGGAAAAATGCACTACTACACATGCGCCATTCCCTATTCCCTACTCCTCTGAACTCGTGCTGCATGTTGACTCACTCCGAGGATATTCAGACCTCCACAGCCTATAGTCCTGGCACATACATGTGTTCGATTGTCAGGGTGTTCATATGGTCTTCCGGGTTGAGGCTTGTCCAACTGGGGACCCTGTACCTAGCTGAAAGTCAGACTTAGCAAGGGGAGATCGGTCGTTCCACTTTTAGCATCCTACCTGTGGTTGGGGATGCAGAGGTGTGCTCACCTATGGCCATCCTGATATATAACAGCACTAACTATTACGGGGATTTCCTATATTGTGACCATGTTCATTCTTCATATCTACATATATTTATATGTATATATATATATATATATATATATATATATATATATATATATGTGTGTGTGTGTGTGTGTGTGTGTGTGTGTGTGTGTGTGTATCGGTCTGTACATACACATGCATATACACCTACATGCTCATTTACATTTCCCATACCGTTGAATTACCGCCACCTACCGTCATGCATACACGTTTGCATACCCACTTACATCTCGGGTTGCCACCTTTTCTTATGGCCAAAGCAGGGCATTTTCGGGACACACATCAGATTTTACAGGCCGACACATACCCACGGTCAGTACAAAGTTTAGAACTTTACTTATTTGCCTAAATGAATGCTTATTCTTGTAGCGGTTTGTTTGCTTCATCTGTTTCTTGTAACTTTGAGTATTTTACATAAATAACTGTTTTATGCAACTGTTACATGAAATATGGGACATATTTCCTACAATCACAGGACATTTGCCATTGTATTATATTTGGTCTGGACACAACTGCCCAAAAAGGGACTGTCCTTCACAAGGTGGGGCAGGTGGTAACCCTACTTACGTCTGCTTTAAAGTGCCTTAAGCACCCTATATCCGACTGCCACTATGCGAATGTGTAAGGTATATATTCCCAATAATGCATGTGGGGAGACGTGCATCACAGTCAGGTGATTAATCCCGGGTCATGGGTTCTGCAGGACCGGCTGGAGGCTGAGCAGTCTTGTGGACAACTACTGCTCATACAACTTGTGTCCAGATGTATACAGGACTGGACATCGTGTATGACACCATGTCTAATGTTTAGAACAGATACATATCCCATGAGGGATATCGAAAAATTGTGGGGACCGATGACCATCTTTGCTTTACAGCTGTAAGGTAGGGTTATACATGCAAGGGATACATAGTTTGCAATCCTGAGACTGCCTAGGGTGAGACTGCCTACTAGATATGGGTAGGTGTCACTATGTGCAGATATGGCCACGCCTATCTAGCAGCCCGAGTATGGCTGGTTTTGGTGGACGTTCAGGAAGGGGGGGTGTGCTGTGAAGGGGATGATGGGTATTCAATTATTTATCCAGGTGTGTTGGGGTTGGATGGCTCAGTTCAGGCCAGACCATTATGTGGGTATGTGCTGGTAACGTTTCTGTACATGTTTATTGCACATTTTAATGTTCACATGTTTGTGGGATTGTATTGCAGATGTGTATATTTGTTCTTTGGTTATCTTCCTGATTCACCCACTGCTCCCTCGTAGACCTCCAGTTCACCTATTGTGCATCCAACCTAGTCTCTCCTTGGTGAATTATTACATTACCCGTCACCCCCCCCACCCCCATATTCCACAAACAACATTCATCCCTTCTCTAGTTGATGGCCCATGGCACAGTCAACAGAAAACACTGCATACACTACATATCTCTGGGACTAATATGGTTGTGAGGTCTACACTAACATTTCAGATCATCCACATGCTGTACTTCATGCACATAGGTACTCACAAATACTTATCTTTCATGACATGGTAGGTAGACCCAGGTAATACCCGTTCATCTATGGGCCATCCTGACAAGAACAACTTGGACCATGAATGGGCAGATATTGGGTGAATGCTCTGACCATTGGTAGGGTTGCCACCTTTTCATATGACCTGGATGGGACATTTTCATGGCACACATCTGAGTTTACAGGCCAACACATACCCACGGTCATTAAAAAGGATAGTACTTTAGTTTCATGCCTACATATAAGCTTTTATTGTTGTAGCGGTGTAGTTGCTTATTCTGTTTCATTTACTTGCTTATTATGTTTCTTGTAACATATAGGTATTTTATATATGGACATACATACTGTATGGGACTATTACATAACATATGGGACATAATTATGTCCTACTGTCGCAGGACATTTCACATTTATTATGATTTTGGTATGGACACACCTGCCTAGAGGGGGACTGTGCCTCACAATGTAGGACAGGTGGTAACCCAAACCATTGGGCTAGGCTTGGCAATTGGCGGCGCGCTAACACGATGCATTTCGCTTCCACTTGGTATAACTAGCGACACTACAATGGAATATGGGCACGGGGTTTTAAATATCTTTGTTCGAGGGACGGGAACTCAATATTCAGGTACGTGCCTTTGTGTTTACTTCTTATTGTGGTGTTTGCAATGATGTCTTGTATGTTTTGCATACATTTCAGAATCCATGGACACTGAAAGGAGTGATTACTATTAGAGGCAGGCTCTACTAGTCAGCATTTTAGGTTGTGCGTATGCAGCCGACATGTTCACGCCTCCATGCAGCACTTGGGCACACCCCCTGCACCCGTACATGTTTCCTATGCACGTGGCCGTTATGGCAGCGTGCCTTCATTAATATACATGTGGTGCTGCTGCGCCATGTCTACACCACACGGACGGCGCAAGGCTAACACCGTCCTTGCACAGAGCTTCATGAATCCCAGGGAGTGTCTGTTTTAACGTACAGTTTCATTTATAACCAAATGCAGGCCCTTCTGTAACAATTTCATGTAGGCCTTTTACATCCCTTAAAATTTCCTAATGTTCCAATGTTTTACTATTATGTTCTTGACCGCTGACATATTCCTGTTATAAGTAAGCATACATCTAGTCCTGTTTTTTCTAATTTGTGTCCTTTCATTTCCTTGATGCCCATCACTAAAATATGGTGTGTTTTAAATATTGTTGTTTAACCTCATTGTGTGCTTTGTCCACTGTTCTCCCTGAATAACCCCTTTCAATAAATTCCATGCCAATATTTTCTAACTGATCATTTAACCTATCATGATGTGTATTTAACCTCACAACTCTCTGCATCTGATTCGAGACTATATTTTCAAACATAAAGGGGTTTGCATGCTATTACGATGCAAATAGTTATTTCGCTTCACTTCCTTCTTGTACATTTCAGTATGTACTTCACCACTTCCCTTTCTTATTAACATAATATTCAAAAATGCAATGTGTTCCAATGAATATTCATGTTTGAATTTCAAAAAGGGAGTACTTTTGAAAAAATTCCTCATTTCCCTCCCATATTAAAAAAGGTCATCCACAAAACACTTATAAAACACAATATGCTCCCTACACATGTTGGCTGTAGACAATAAATACCTTTCCTCCCATACATACATAACTATGTTTGCATAGGTGTTAGTTACACTTGTTACCATTGCTACACCCTTTTGTTGGTAATATAGCTTAGTGTCAAATAAGAACACATTATTAGTTAGTATTGATCTCAACATCTCGCACAGCATGATAATTTTTTGCATATTATAACCAAAACCTTCTCTAAAAATGTCTTAACACTATCTATACCATCCTCACGTGGTATGGAGGTAAAGAGTGAATCAACATCCATTGTGACAAAATATGACTGAACATTTAAGCGACCAGCTGACCAGTTGTAAAATTTTATTTTATTTTTTATTTATTTAACATTTGTTGACCGGGAATGTCCGACTAGGTTCCACAGAGCCTGTTTTCAGCGGAGGCCCGGGGAGAAATGCTCCAGATGCATGTCTTTGGAATTGTATTAGAAAACTAACTGTATCTTTCAATATGGTGGGCATTTTCTCTAAAACTATCCGTAGTTGCTGTTCAAGATATTTAGACATCGGATCAGTGACTCACCCACTTGATGACACAATGGGCCTCATTGGCGGATCTGTATTCGCCTGAAGAATCCTTGTTGGTGAAAGTTCTAACTTTCATGTGAAGTTTTAACTTGCGATTTTTAATAAAAGATCTTGAGTGTTCCAGTGCTTTTTTTTCTTTTTTGGATTTGTTTTGGTATCAAGTACTGCTTAACAACCAACCTACTGTTTTCTTTTTACAGAGGTTGGTAGACACTCAGTTGTGTTTCTAATTTATATTTTTGACCGTGGAGAGATGGCAAAAAGCCAGTAACAAAGGGCTCTGGCTGACTACGTTTGCAGATGACTATAAGTTAAGAGCAGTCATTGAATCCCCAAATGACTTAGCCATCAGCAGGAATCTTTGTCCTACATAAATAACTGATGCCAAAATCATGAAGTGAAACTAAATGCCAAAAATAATGCTTTATTGCATCCTTTAGGAAGTCATCTACCTCAGGGAACTACCTCACTGACAATGCAACCCTAAGAGTTGACCCAGTTGCTCAGGATTTTGGAACCTATGTGGACAGTGACCTAACTTTTGATCTGCACAGAGTATTATGAAGACGTATAGCTGAACACACTAGGTGCAGGTAAATTATCTAAAACACACAGACACACACACACACACACACACACACACACACACACACACACACACACACACACACACACACACTCTCTCTCTCACACACACTCTCTCACACACACAACACACACACACTCTCACACACACACACACACACACACACACACACACACACACACACACACACACACACACACACACACACACACACACACACACCAGCATTTTGTGATTCAATGAAAACAGTACTTTGCAAAGGGTTGTCAGGATCTAGGTATTCCAATATGCTTAATTTTGTGAGCTGTCCTAGAATGGTGCAAATGTAGCAAAAATGTCAGTTTGACTTAGTCTCTTAGTCTTAAGTGTCATTACTCACTGTCACACTACACAAGAACCATATGAAAAACAGCACAAACCATGCAAAAATGAGAGGTACAATGTAAAACAAATAAGATAAATTCAAGGAAAATGCAAAATGGTGGTAATTCAATAATTCTGCACTCAAATCTAATAAAGAAAAATGATGTGTGCCACTTTTGGTGACAGTTCAATCAAAACATTTGACTACTGAAACATGATACAGTTTGTAGACCTAATTACGTCATACACCTCTCATCTTGACAGCTTCTAACCACAAAAGAGAAAGAATCAAGGGGAGTTCCTGTTACTCTGCTTCCTGGTGTCCTAGTCAGTCCCAGAAAAATGAAGCAGTGCCCGTGAGTGAACCAGTGAGACAGGGGCTACCATTCAAGGCCCTAAAACTATGATGGGGTATTTCTACTTAATACTTAGCACTTCCTGATTTGAGTACAAAGATGGCCATGGTGGTGCAGTGGTTAGCATTGTCACCTCACAGCAAGAGGTTTTCCGGTTCAATCCTCGGCTGGGGTGCCTTCTGTGTGGAGTCTGCATGTCCTCCCTGTGGTCGCTTGGGTTTTCTTCGGGTGCTCTGGTTTCCTCCCAAAGACATGCAGTAGGTGGACTGGACACTCTAAATTGGCCCTAGGTGTGAGTGTGTGCATGTGTGTGCCTTCTGTGGAAGGTTGGGTGCCAGGCTGGCAACTCGACACTGTAAAACCCCACTGCCAATCATGAGTGGACAGGTGATCTGCTGTGGCAACCCCTAACCAGGAAAAGCTAGAAGAAGAAGAAAGATGTATGGAAGTCAAGTGATGGTTGAGGTGCACTGTTTTTCAGTTAGCACCAGACACCCACTGGTGTAAATGTAAAGCACTGTACTTCACTGCCTTGGGTTCTGTGTTCACAGCCCCTGCTTAGCAACACACCCAAGACAGCAAGGTCCACACCATCTCTCTGATATAGAGAAAAAACATTAATGTTTCTTGTTTAACCCCATCTCTTGGCTGACCCCTTTCCTCCACCCAAGTTGCTTCTGAGCTTCTGTTTGGAACAAAGCAAAAGTGCCTAAAGGATTGGCAGGAAGGAAAGGAGGTCATCAAATCTTTAAATGACATTGAATACTGCAATAGTGGGGAGAATAACAAATTTTCTCAGTCAAGTCTTGCTTCAGTACATTTTCAATAGTCTACAAAATGCATATGGTTTTACTTTCACAGCTTTTTAAAAATATTTTACATATATCAAAGTACCTTTTATAACTTAGAACATGGAGAACATGAATTCCAATATAGAAGTTAATGTTCAACACCAATCACCATGTCAGATAAATCAAAGAATAGTCACAGGTGAGCAAACTAGTCTCTATATCAGCCTTCAGCTAATGCAAATACTTGAAACAGGCAGATGCTTGACATTCCACTATTAGTTCACAAAAAGAGAACTGTCTGGGAGTGGGAACAGTAACTGCAGCTTTCCACCAACTTTACTGACAAAAATTGCTACAGCATGCATACAGGAGTTTGTCCTGCTGGTTGGTTCAAGGGTGATGTTGCAGATGAAAGCAACATTTGCTAGATCCTGCCTCCAAAAGGGTAATATTTATTTTTCTTTTGCCAGATTTGATATGGGAGGTAGCCCATGATGTGGCTACCCAGTTATGAAGCCTCTGACTTTGATGATAGTTGGATACTGTGGCAGTGAATAGATGGGACACCACTGTGTCAAGGATAGATGACACATGGTCTGGTACCATAACAATGGTGGTAGGTTATTTCTTGGTGGGGGGATAGGCTACTGCAAGGGGGGTAAACTACTATCCTGGTGTCAGGTGAAATGCTGCCCAATATGGATCAAGCCAACTAATAAGAATTTTACTGGATAAAAATATGGTGGTCCTAACAGTCGTTCATTCACTTAGGACATTTGAGACTGCATTTGATACACCTACACTAGAAGACATGGTATTGGTAGCTCAGACCCATGGTTCAACAGTGAGGTCTGCTGTACTGATTGTGTAGCACCTCCTGTGCAAGTACTGACAAACAGAAAGGCAGCAGCAGCAGCAGAAATACCGATAACTACATGGTTGGTGAAAGTAGAGACAATATCTGTTTGACCAAAAGTGGCATAACTGATGTCTTCTGTAGTGATGGGTTGACTCAGTTGACTATCAAACAGTGAAACTGGTACATGTGGCTTAGCTGGAGGAAATCTTGACACTGGTGTGACTGACATCAGATAACCAGATGCCATGACAAATGACTTCAGACAGACTGAGGTTTCTATAACCAATGGTGATCTGTCAGAAATGCTAACCAATGATCACTGCTATGTAACACAGGCTATGCAGATAGTGCAGACACTCATCCTGGATCTGGCAACAAGGCAGCAGACCTCAGGAGCTGATATTAGACACAGAAATAGTATTGGGGTCAAGAGTTTTACTAACAGCTGCTAACCTGTCATAAGCTATACTGTGATAGACACACCTTTGCAGAGGGAGAGAGGATGGAAAAGTATGCTCAGTTTCCATAGCAGAAGGTTAATCAATAACAGATTCAACCATTATGGTTACTGAATTTTAAACCTGTCCTCATTTATTTCAGAAGGCTATTTGATTTACTGACAAGAGGAGAACCACTGTACTTGGAAGCATTCTCCACCTTTGACAATTTTGGATCTAATTTTATATGAGGTATGGCAATTTCTTTTTGGTCAAGGTGGACTTCTCTGACCTTGATTTATTGCCACCAGGTGCTGTTTCAGAATAGGAGATTTTGCACTATTTAGAAATATCAGGGGTCTCTAGGGTTTTTATCATAAAAAAGCTCAGAATGGCTCTTTTCCTCTCTAATTTAGTGGCGTTATTAAATTCTACAAGATTTTTATGCTCTTAAATTGGTTACACTGTGAATCCAAGTAAAGGTGGCACTGAGTGTATGTGTTGGCTGCAGAAATTCGCCTTTAACAGGTGCACTTCTGCACTACAGACATGTCTTAGGAAGGGGGCAATACAAAATACAGTATTAAGACTTATTTTCATGTGTCAACCGACATCCGATGCATGCATGATGTCACTGGCAAATATGCATGTCAATCATCTGCATTTACGTATGACATCACAGGTATTCGGCATAATAATTGCACGAACCACGCCTACTTCTGTACACTCCAACCGCACAGAGTACTAGGATACAGTTATAAAGAGAATGATTACAGTCTGCTGGGTAGCAAATATCTTGCTACACTGAAATCAGAGATACAGCATTAACCACAAATTCAGAATTGTGCTTATAAACTCTATACTGAACTCGCACTAGCTAGCACACATGTCAGTTGCTCTCTCTGACAGCTCGCATGGCTCTGGGCTTGGCACCCCCCCCCCCCACAGTATAGCATCTATCCACATCCATTTATATTAACTCTAGTCCACTGATGACAAAATCAGAAACTTAAAAAAATATTAGGAATCCGAATCTAGGGTTTAACAGCTGAAAGCTTAAGAAAATGGATATAAAAGCAGTTGATCTTAAAATTCCATCTGTGAACCTCTCACAAACTAAAGAAAAGAGTCAAACAACACAGTTGGCACAGATTATATACAGGAACCAATTCTCCTCAGAAGAAATTTATTTGTATAACATTCAATAGACTTTCAAGCTGGCATTTGATATGGTAAGGGATATTTTACATCCTTTGTACATCTCACGTAAAACCTTGGCCAGACTCTAGAAGTAGCAGAAAAAAACAAAAACTAAATTAACTCTGGATGCTGAAGAAAAGCTACAGCAGAACAGCCTCAGCCCTACCCCACCCACAAGAGTGCTGGAAGGGGTACTACAATCTACCAAATATCTGCTTTTCCCTGTGGATACATAGTTCCCCTAAATGTATCAATAAAAAAACTCACTTCTGTATGCGATTTATCTACAACTTCACACCCCTTTTAAGTGCTAGCCGCCAGCTACTTGAGAACACCAAGTCATTGTAACAGTTATAAATACATACACAACTAATCCACTACTTTATCTTGGAATAACTGCGCATTTTCATTTAAATAAAACCTAAACATTTATTCAGATAAATACTGTACTAATTTTCCACCAATAACAACCTTCTTGAAATTATGTGGGCAATAAAATATAAGGAAAAAAAAGAAAATTAGGTTGGGGTGGAGGTGTTATGCAAGTGGTGGCTTGGATTGCAAGAATCTGATTGGCTGCCACCACTTGCTTTATCAACAACTTTTTAAGCAGATTTTCTATAAAAAGTTTAATGTGACCTTAATGTAAAAACATGCTGAATCGTAACTACGTAAGGTAAATTACAAGTTTAGTTACGATTTCAGCATGTTTTACATTAAGCTCAACTACAAATCTGCGCTACAGTTTCTCGCGCTTGTGGAAGGCACTCGGGGGTAACAACTTGCAATTTGTATCTTCTCATGGCGCGCTCGGATGTAAGCACAGAGGTGCCATGAGAAGGTACTCGGGGTTAATGAGTTAACCAAAGGTCAACTACTTGCATTTTAACTTGGTCTGGCACCTTAGCCTTACAGTAGCCCTCACAATAGTGGGAGAATTGTGAGTTGCTGCCTCATTTATTTAATTTCTACTGCATTTTTACTATTTGCATTTTACTCAGGGGGCCTTAGTCTTGTAATATTAATCACAAGAGTGTGGCAATTGTGAATAACTGCAGGATATGAACCTAATTTTTTACATTTCTACTTTTTCTGCTTGTATTTTACTTGGCCTGGGAGCTTTAGTCTTGTAGTGCCACTCACAATAGTCAGAGAATTGTAAATTGCTGCAGGATCTGAACCTGTTTTGTCACATTTTATTACATTTTTGCCATTTATATTTTACTTAGTGTTGGGCCCTTAGTCTTGTAGTATCACTCACAATACTGACAGAACTGTGATTGCTTCAGGATCTAAGCCTTATATGTACATGTTTACTGCATCTTTACTGGTGGGTTCCTGTCTAGCTCATCTCCGATAACCTGTGCTAAGCTGTACAGTGGTGGTTTGAAGTGCCCTGTATAAATACAGATGCACAGAGTTGTAGTTTTCTTTAAAAAATGTTCTGCTGCTGTTCTCAAGTATCTAGCGGAATGTACAGCAGTTAGTTTGCCTGCTGAGAAGCATTACCTCAAGTGTTTTTAGAACAATCCTAAACCTCTTTTTCCTGCCAAACAACTCCCAATTTCATTAGTTATAAGCCCTTCTAGCACTGCCACTAATACATCACAAAAAAGAGATCTGCAACCATGGAAGTGCACTTTCCTACTGTCTCTGTAGCCAGCTTGGTGGATATAGGCATCCTGTGACAATGCAGCAATTTTCTCACATTTACTGACAACTGCATTATTTTTCAACAGACTGACACTGTATGCAAGAGATGTAGTTACACTATGATTTTGAAGGCAAAGCTCTTGCATACAGACG
Source organism: Protopterus annectens (assembly GCF_019279795.1). Classification (NCBI taxonomy): domain Eukaryota; kingdom Metazoa; phylum Chordata; order Ceratodontiformes; family Protopteridae; genus Protopterus; species Protopterus annectens. The sequence goes on along the minus strand of NC_056725.1, from coordinate 1,546,498,165 downwards.
CTATCTCCAAAAGAGTTTCCAGTAACACACATACTGTACCTACTATGTATCAGACACATAAACTCACATATGCTGAGGCTCTTAAAGGCAATCAATCCAAACCACAAAGGCCTCCCAGTTGCTGTCCTCAGCATCCTCCTAAATACTCTACAAAGACAACAATCCCCAGGAAACATGCAACCACATCTCACAATATCTCACCCTCTAAACCCTTAAGGCAAGCTACCACACAATCCAATATACTGGTCATTGGAGATCCTATTGCCTATTGTAAGACACACTGATGCTGTGCTCACCACATCACACACACACACACACACACACACACACACACACACACACACACACACACACACACACACACACACACACACACACACTCAGGACATAGAACCATGAGTTGCAGTACGACTCTGGCATAGTCCATGTTGTTGTAATGACCTGAGGCATACTTCCCTAGACTATATGAAGAGACACATGAGAGAGCTTTCAAATTCTGTGTCCCAGGCAGGTATGATCCTAGCACTGAGCAGCACTCTACCTTCCCCTAGGATGATACCACAATATAAACAGAGGGCAATTACTTTAACAATTGTCTCCATTACTGGAGTCACTCTAAGGTGCATCAGTATTTGTCAGCTAAGGAGGACATGATTGGCAGCACACGCTGCTTTACCAGGGATGGTTTGTATCTCTCCCTACTAAGCTTTGGATATTGGCCAAAACATTATGCACCCCTACAGTGCCTTTGTAGGCAATGCTGACCTGATAAATCTTCTAACATAGTCAATTTTACTCATCATAAACTAAAGATGTTACTGTTCAATGCTAGGAATCTCAACAGGAAGCTTCACTCCCTGGAAGTGCTCCTCACCCTTGTTGACATCTATGCAGCTACTGAGACATGATTTATAGCCTTGGAAAGCAGCCCATCAGTGCAAGGCTAATGTGTTCCACACATTAATCTTAGTTACTGCACAATAAGGGACAAGAGGTGAAGATGTATCAATCTACATTAAAAGTAATCAGACCTCAAGACTGGGCAAACAGTATGACATGCTTGAGATATTCCATATCCTGGATACCTAGAGGTCCCAGTCTATGATCATGGATAACCATACCATGTACTTGAATGTTCTGGAATCATTCACCTTTCAGCCCAACATCATATTAATGGGTAATTTCAACTAATCCACCATTGACTAAGATACACACACAAACACTTACATGCAAGCTCAAAGATTCCTGAATTTTTTCAATACATACACCCTGGAACAGCTAGTCAGCATGCCCACTAGGGGTGCAACTATCCTGGATCTGGCACTCACAAATATGAGGGAATGTTGCACCTCCCCACCCCCCATCCCAAGTATGTCTTTATTTGTCAGATCGGATCACAAAGGAGTCACCTTTAAAATAAATATAAAGCCCAAACTCCCAGCAAATCCCAGAACTTTTAAAACTTTTCTTCCAATGTTAACTATCTTCTTCTTAGTGATGGCATAGATAAATTCCAAGCCACCCAAAATCAGGGAACACTGTTACCTATGTGGATGTATTTATGGATATCCTGTACAAGCAAGAAAAGCATAGAAATAGCAGCACCAAACCAAAATAAACTTAGGACAAACTCGAAGAACATGCCCCCTTGGTGGATCCCCAGTCTAAATAGGTTGTTCAAAAATAAATACATAAATAAATAAATAAAGCAAGAAAATACTGTCCATAAATAGGAAGGGTTATGCCCAATAGACAAAAAAATCCCTCATCAGTCTCAAATCTGGGCACTAACCAGTTTCATCAAAGTCAACTTCAAGGCAAAAACAAAGTCCAGGGCTAATGATAACCATCATACTGTTTTCAGTTATGTACACCACCTTAAGGGGAACACCCAACAGTGTGCTGAAATATTATTAAATGGAACACCTGATACCAAACCAGAGGATATAGCAAATTTACTGACCAAGAAATTTAGCTCCAATTTCACTCCCATTACCCACACTTACCCCCAGGAAATACCCTCTGCCCTTTCTCTCCCAACTGGCACTAGAGAACAAGTCCTTATTGCACTCTCCAAAGCTAAAAACACTGCATTAGTGGATCCTAATAATATCCTAGGATGCTTCCCAAGTAGCTTGAAACGTGACCTATCAGGTCTTCTAGAATCGCTATTCCACCACAGTGTCCAGATAAGCTTCATCCCTAGGGAATGGAAGAATGCAACAGCCATCCCTCTATACAAAGGGGGACCAACAACAGACTGAGATAATTTTGACTACATTTATATGCAAGGGTGTGGAAATAATTATAGTGGACCTGATAAACAAAGATGTAGGAGATCATCAAACACTGGACCAATCCCAGTTCAGTTTTGTCAAGGGCAGGTCATGCCTACTAACCCTGATGAACTTCATGAAGGTGACTAAAGCAATGGATGAGAGCAAAACAGTGCAGACTGCCTACCTCAATCTAGAAAAGGCATTTAACACAATACCTCACTCAGGGATTTTAGACAAACTCACAAATTTAGGTACAAATCCCTGGGTCATCAAACAGATAGAAAAATGACTCATGGATAGGACATATGAAGTTACAGTAGGGGAATCTACCTACACCAAGAGGTATGTTACTAGTGGTGTCCCAAAAGGCTTGGTACTGGGACTTGTCCTGTTTAGAAAATACTTCTCTAAAGTCAAGGCAAAAGTAGGGGGCCTTTGGCTGACCAAATTTGCTAATGACTCCAAGCTGGGTACAATCAGTGAATTCCTCACAGATGTAGATATCACCCTGAAGTGTCTGACACTGACAAATAACTAATGCTGGAGCCATAGAATAAACCTCAGTGCAATAGAATGCATAATTATACCCTTTGGGAAGACAACCACCCCTGCAAATTACAACATTGATAGCATCCCCCTAAGAGTGGACCCAGTGGTAACAGACTTGGAAACTTAGGTTGACAGTAACCTGAACTTTCATCACCATGTGTGTATAGTAGTGAAAAAATCCTTCTACATGGCAAAACCTATAAGTAACAGCATGACAGCCAGATCTAAGGAGATCATAGCACCACTATACTCAGCCTCCATTAGACTAATAGTTGAGCACAATGCACCCTTCGGCATGTACCTGACCAGACATTTGCAACAGCTGGAGCAGCCACAGAGGTTCCTCACTAAAAGAATACAGGTTGTAAATCAGTAGTGCAGTTAGGGCAGGGCAAGTGGGGCACTTGCCCTGGGTGCAAAGTGCCGAGGGAGCAGTCAGTCAATCCTGATATTCCTTTAATGCAATACCGGCTTTAAAAGCTGCTATTGCATTTGCAGTTCAACCTAAGTGTTCATTGTGTGGTCTAAACTGTAACAATTGCTTGTTACATTGTTGCAAGAAATTGCTGTAGTTTAAAAGAAAAAAAAATATTTTTTTAAACTAAAACCTGAGTATTGTACTGCTCCATGCAGTCAGGATATAAACTATAGCAACTATTTTAATACATTTGTAGTAAGCAGTTTGCTACAGTTTAAAAAGAAGACTTTTTTAAGTAAAACATAAGCACCATAAAGCTCCATGTGGGCAGGCTATAAACTGTAGCAACTGTGTTCTATATTTATAGAAAACAGTTTGCAACAGTTTAAAAGAATTCTTTTTAATAAAATATATTGAAGGAAGGTTGGGGGCAGGGCACAGGAATAGGACCTGAATGGCTGGGGCAGGAGGGGGGGATGTGTCATGCATCTGATCACCTGGCTGGTGTGACAGTAGAATGAATGTCCTGTTTTTGCTCTGGGGGGTATGTAGATCTAACTGTAGGCTGATTACAGTGAAGTACTTTTTTTTGGTGGGAAGGACATTAGTGTGTCTCACAGTGGAGATTCCAATGACTAGAACAGTGGGTCATGTGGTGGCTTGCCTTAAGGGCTTACAAGTACAACATCCATGAGATGTGGCTGTGTGAATGTATGTGTTCATGTGGGTGTTTTGAAAGAGTACACGAGGCTGCTGAGGGTATTTGTTATGTATTCTTCGTCTAGGAGGTCTTTGGGGTTTAAAAAGTATACATTTAAGTGCCTCCATGTATGTGTGTCTGTGTCTGTTTCATGTTGTCTTTGATGGGTGCAGTGTGTGCACTGCTGACAACCTAATTGCAGCTATTTCAGTTTTTTTCTTTTTCATTGTGTCCTATATTTGTAAAAACCACTAGAAGGGTATTTACTTCTTAAGGCAAAACAACAGTTATTATTCAAGGGTGCCATTTAATTTATCTAAAACTCTTTTTATCTAACACAACTGATTGAAAAACAAGGCTCTAATACACATTTTATCTAATCCTAGTCTAGACTATCCACTCCTCCAAGCAAAACCTGATGGGCAGAAGCATGAAATGTTCCCCTCTCCCCAGCTATTCAGGTCTGATTTGTGTGCCTTGTCCCCAACCCTCCTTTACAAATATAGTGGTACAGTTTATAACTGCCTACATGAAGCACTATGGCACTCATATTTTAGTATTTTAGTATTTAAAAAATCAGTTTAAACTGTAGCAAATTGCTTGCTACAAATGTAGCAAACAGTTGCTACAGTTTATACTCTGCCTGCATGGAACATTACAGAGCTCAGTTTTTTTTTACTTTCAAACTGTAGCAAACTGCTTTTTACAGTGTAGCAAGCAGATAGTATTGTTTAGAACACATACAAAGTGCTACTGCACTCAGATTTGACCACAAATGCAATACTGGCTTTTAAATGCTGGTATTGCATTAAAGAGTTTTCGGGATCAGCTGACTGTGTGCCCCAAACTTTGTGCCTGGGGCAATTGCCCTTCTCACCCCAACCTACCTACACTACTGCTACACAAGTAGGGACTAAAAGTGGAGTAGTCTCAATTTACATAAAAAATAAATATACCTCAAAACTGGTCAAACAGGACAATACATGAGCTTCTCCATGTTCAAATCAGCATAGGCAAAATTCCATACCACTTCCTTGCAAGCTAAAGGTCTCCCTCTATGACTTAGGAAAGTTTAAGCTTACTGGAAACCCTCACCAACCAAACTAATATCATATTATAGGGTGACTTTAATTATACCACTATTAACTGGAAATCATATATAACACCAAATGTGTAAGAACAGAGATTTCTGAATCTTGTAAACACAAATTCTCTGGACCAGATTGTCAATACACTGATCAGGGGCGCAAACATACTGGATCTTGTCCTCACTAATATGAGAAACTGCTGCACAGCTCCCTCCTGTAATGTCCTCTCTAGAGAGGTCAGACCACAAAATGGCCTCCTTCAAAGTAAAAATAAAACCTGGAATCCCAGTGAACACTGGAATGTTAAGGTGACTACTCTAAGGCTAATTTCCTGCTATTACGTAATAACCTGGCTAAATTTCAAGCCCCCTAAACCATGAGAACACTGCTGCCAATGCAGAACTGTTCACAGAAACCCTCTACAAGCATGTTAATAGGTGCATAGAGGTAGCTGTACCCAGCAGAAATAAAACAGCCACCTTGTTGGAATCACAGCATCAATACAATGTATAAAAAAGAAAGAAAATCAGGGCAAAATTAGAAGATATAGCACCCAACAGGATAAAAGCACTATCATCAAACTAAACAAACAACTCAGAGGACAAATAAAGTCTACAAAAAACTAATTTGTGGCAAACTTGGTCTCCCATGCCAAAGAAACCACAAGATATTATTTAGCTACTTCCACAGCCTTTAAGGCAATAAACAGTTGTGAACAGTGCTCATTGTTTATGGAGCCATGTATACTGAGGCAGACATAGCTTTCAACCTCTTAGCACAAAAAATCTGGACAAAGCCAAAAATAATGGGGGAACAAAGCCCCAACGTTGGAACAATTTTTAAATATTGCTCTTATAAACTTAGAAAGTTGCTAGATTAAAGGGTCTTGTGTTATCATGCATTTTCTGAAGGATATGAAGTCTGAAATTCTAATGCTTGTCATTATTTAGTGAATTCAGTCCTCATTGATTTGCCACAAAAATTCAGAAAATCACACATTTTTTGAAGAAAAGACCAAAAATATGAGGCAAAAATCTGGACATTTGAGAGGTACGGAGACAGAAGATATAGGAAACCAACTGGCAGACCAATTAATCTCTAACTTTGCCCCCCCCCCCACCCTCCAAGCCTCCTAGCAGGAAATACCATCAAATTTAAATCTCCCTACTATCATTATGGAACAGACCCTCAATGCTTTCTCTCTAAGGCCAAGAATACTGCATTGATGGGCCCCAACCATATCCCAAGCTGCCTTCTAAATAGTATAAACATGACCTATTAGGCCCTTCTGAAATCACTATTTAACAATAGCGTCCACACAGGCTTTATGCCTCACAAACGGGGAACAGCAACAATCATCCCTCTGTACAAAGATGGGCCATCTACAAACCCTGAAAACTACAGGCCCATAAATCTCAATAGTTTCATATGTAAAGCAATGGAAATAATTATCATGGAAATGATCAATACTGACATAAGAAACCTTCAGACACTGGACCTAACCCAGTTTGGTTGCATCGAGGACAGGTCAAGCCTACTCAACCTGGTGGACTTCTTTGAGAAAGCAATGGACAATATTAAAACAGTTCATATTACATTTGACACAGTACCCCATTCAGGTATTATTGAGAAAACTCAAGAAGTTAGGTATAAATCTTTATGTCACCTAGTGGATAGATAGTTAGACTTGGGGATTCCACCTCTTCAAAGAGGACAGACGCCAGCAAAGTTCCTCTGGGATCAGTCCTGGAACTGCTCTTTTTTGGCTTCTATTTCTCTGAAGTCCAGGCCAACATCAAGGTCCTCTAACTGACCAGATTTGCAGATGATTGCTTCTTTTTGGCTTTTATATCTGTGAAGTCAAGGCCAATGTCAAGGTCCTCTTGCTGACCAAATTTGCAAAAGATTGCAAATTTGGAGAAGTCATAGAAACCCTCATCAACTTTAATGTTCTCCAAGAAGGTCTGACACAGATAAATAACTGATATCAGAGCCATGGACTAAAACAAAATACCAAGAATTGCATAACAGTATCCTTTGGGAAGTCAGCCACCTCTGGTAACTATCACACTGACAACACACCCTTCAGAGTTGACCTAGTAGTCAAGGATGTAGGGACACATGCAAACAGTAATCTAGCCCTTGACCATAATGTGTCTATGGAAATCATTTTATGTTGTACAACTTATAAATAAAAGTATGACATAGGTCCAAGGAGGTCATTTTCCAGTGTATTTAGAATTCATCACACCTACCACTGAGTACAATGTCCCCCTTTTGTATGTATCTAACCAGGCACAGGAGTTCCTCACTAAAGGAATACAGGGCATAAATAACATGTCCTATGCAAAGCACTTCAAAGCCATATCCTTGTATTCTGTTTCCTACAGGCTGTTGAGGGGACCTCTATCCCTGGTATAGAAGGCATCATCAGACCCCACACTGATGAATATCCTGCAAAACAAACACCACTGGAATTACCTGTTCTGAAGACTTAAACTTGACATATGATGTAAATAGGAGCTGCTGGAGAGACGTGTGTATCCCTTCTCTGAAACAGGGTCCCCATCCATGTTAAGCAGAGTTCCTTTTTAACCCAAGTCAAATGCAACTTGGACAATTGGGTAGGGAACAGGAAATTCATCCCTGGTTTGGCACCTATGTCTCTACTGGACACAGGCAACCTGTAAATGTTTCATCTCCCAAGCCCCTGCTTACACTTATCAAGGGTATCAGAACTCGTCAGAGATTTGGGATGCATGGCTTGGCTTAAAAAAATGGTCATTAGCTTAGTATACACCTATGAACCTACAGGGGAAATAGAAGAGTGAGATCTCACCTACAAAAGCAGACCTCCATTATAATTAGAACAATAATGTTATTCTTCTAATGAGGGAGGAATGATGTCACCTCCACAAAGAAAATCCATTCTAAATAAAACTTGTAGCAGGATTTTAGTGATAACTTCAGCCATTGTTTATAGACAGAAAATATAAGCAACTACTAGCCAATACAAAGGAACGCATGCATGTAGTTTCTGTCATTTTTTCTATTTAAAAAATTATAGCAGATACAAATAATGGATGTATTGCTATGGATGGTTCATCGTGATTACATTGTCCAAATACTGCAAAATGAAAAGTCACTGCAGTGAAAATACCTTGTGTAATAACACAGTCCTGAACGCAGATGACATATGTGTTTATTCAACAGCTTCAGGACAAAGTCTGAGAACCTTGTGGTATGCAGTAACATCGATTGTGGCATATTGCTTAGAGACAAACTAAGGGGCAAACTGTATACTGCTCGTTAGCACATTGAAAGCCTGTGCTTCTAGTTCCAGCATGGGGTTATTTTTAATTAGTTCAGGGTAATTATTACATTGCACTAACAAAAATGTGTTATCCTTAACTAATGTGAGACTATGGAAGTATTTTTTTAATTTTAAATAATACAGTAAAAAAGGAACTGCTCTAGTATATGATATAATAGTAGTAGGAGTATCATCAGGTGATGAGGTAACTCAGAGCCAGGTAAATAGAGCTTAAGTTGCTCTTTCTATTTAAACTGGCATATACATTATTCTTCTTCTCCCTATATTCCACCAGAATTGTTTAATGTCTTTCTTATGAATTCTTCATTTCACCATGGTGTTTAGTTTCATATTTCCCTTGAGAAGCTCTGTCCATGCATCTAAATCCTTCTGTGTGAAAAATTACTACCTAACCTTACGTATGAATTTTCTTTTGTCTGTATTTATACATATGTCCCTATTATCTTCTATAGCTCATCTGAAAGTTGCTACCCTCCGAAGTATTACCCATACTGCTCACATTATCTGCTAACAGCTGCATAAGTAGATGATAATGAGCAAAAGTATTAAAATGAGGGGTTCTGTGTATGCAAATGAGGTAAAACAAGATGCCAGACAGAGTAATTCAAAAACGTATAAACAGCATGACATGGAATGCGGACAGTAATGGTAATAACTGCAGCTAAATCCGTGTGTACATGCAGGGTAATCACAAAAATAGCTATGTAGTGCTGCAGCATCAGTGAATATCTATACATGCAACAGGTTATTCTTGCCAATATGAGCCATGATGGTGCACATAGTTACCCTTGTAGGCCCAGTGTCATAAGACTGAGCTTAACATTTCATGCCCTTCGCAAAAATGACACTGTAGTCTGATACCATGTGGATAGAGACACCATGCACGATTTGTTAGACATGTGCCAGCCTTATTCGTAGGCCAGTGACAGTCATAGATTACCCATAACAGTGAATACAAATATACGTGCAATTTTACATGTACTAACACCAGGAACCATTTAGTGATTTACTGGGGATACAATGGAGAATCTCAGGCATCTACCTCAAGAATATTCCATCAGTTTCTCAATGCCATGCTGCAGTATGTGAGACAGCATATATGGTTTCCACATATTACAGAGGAGAGAGCCTACACCATGCAGGATTTGTATGAAATAGCCCATTTCTCTGAGGTGCTGGGCAGTAGTGGGATACATGGGACACCTGACCTGGGTGCAAGGTGTTAGGGGGTGAAATCAGGATACACCAATTGATCAGTAGTGCAATACTAGTATTGGTTTTTATTCCAACATTTTGATTATGATACTACTTTTCAGGATTGCAATACTGAAGTGCTTCAGTTTTTCATATGTAGTACAAGTTGTAACAAATCAGTTGCTGGGCACTAGAAGAGTTTTTTCTTTGTTTCTTGTTTACTTCATGACTTGGAGTTGATGGGTACAGAAATAGCTCCGAATGATTCCTTACTTTAGGGTGCACCAGCCAGTTGCCCTTAACTATGAGGAATACCAGACTGGGGAACCAGATGCTAAATGAGTCAGCTATGGTTCTGGAGGACATAGGCTGAACCTAAAATTAACCTATTGGATGGTGCAGTGGTGTAGCAGTAGCACTGTTGCCTCACAGCAAGAGGTTCTCCAGACTAATTCTCGGCTGGGGTGCCTTCTGTGCAGTCTGCATGTCCTCCCTGTGTTTGTGTGAGTTTCCTCTGGGTGCTCCGGTTTCCTCCCACGTTATAAAGACATGCATCTGGAGCATTTCTCCCTGGGCCTCTGCTGTAAATTGGCTTCATTCCGAGTCAGAATTTCCTGGTTAACAAATGTAAAATAAAATAAATAATAAAAGGCCCCACCTGGAGACCTGGAAAGAAGGTGTATGAACCATAAAAGATAACACTCCAATAACTACCAGGTGGCGTGTAATGCACAGGACAGCATCTATAATGTGGTTGCAGGCCACTTAGGTAGTTACCATGACTGTTACATGTGACACACAGGTGGCCTTTATACAAAAAAGGAGAACTGTTTCAGAACCACAGAGGTGAATTTATTATAAAACTAACAGTAATACAGTAAATAGTATCTCTAACCTACAGCAAGCAAAATGAAGCAATTCATTTTTGTGGTTCTGAGCTGTCTCGCCTGTTTGTACAGTGTTTTGCTTTGTTCTCAGTTTGTTTTGCTTGCAGTAGCTACCATTTATCATAATAAACTTGCAACCTTTACCAATGGTTTGAGAAGGGTGACTCCCCAAGGGACATCTCATTGTCAATGCTGGATATACCCTGGAGCCCTAGCTGATGACACCCATCTGAAATCCGAAGAGCATGACAGATACTGGATACAACCCTATCAGAAACCCAAGTCATCACGGAGCATGTGTATTGACTACTGAATGCATGATTTCACTGGTCATATATATTTGGTGTTGTCCTGTAGTAAGGCTATTGCACATGTGCAAAAATAATTTTGGTGCATGCAGTGTTACACAATATGATAATTAGGAGTTAGTTGCTGCAAGGAGGCCATTTTCAGCATGAGCATCTTCCAGTGCACTAGACAGTGGAGGCAGTGATGGTTGAAACAGATATGGAGTCAGTGGAGAACCAAGCAGCAAGAGATGAACATGCTAGATGTGGCACATGCAAAAACGCAGTGGCTGACACAGAGTTCAGCCCATAGTAAGGCATATACACTGTGGTAAAAACCCATACCCAAACTGTAAACTAACCACACTATACATCAGACATGCTCAGCCCAAGTAACAAAGTACAAAGGGCAGGGCACAATTATCATCATATGCACAGATGGTGGAGGGAGCACAAGTGTGCAATTTCTCCTATAAGCAAATGTGTAAGTGCTGTAGGACCTAAGCATGTATGACTGCACTGTGTGTATGAGGTGGAGGCTGAAGGGTATTATTGCAAATGGCTTTGTGATGAGTCACTGGTTCTCTGAGTGAGCGAGTAAGTGAGTGAGTGAGGCACTGGGGCTATAGTGGTGAGTGTGTGTGTGTGTGTGTGTGTGTGTGTGTGTGTGTGTGTGTGTGTGTGTGTGTGCTTGTGTGTGTGTCTTTGCTTGGATAGCCTCAGCACTTGATCTAACAGATAGATCCAGATCATGCATGGAAGAGGAGCAGGGGTCCCATGTGGCCCCCACCAACAGGAGGTGCTGCTAGCAGGAGTTTCACAGGTAGTACCATGACCTTAGCTAGATACAGATGAGCTGTATGACTGTGATTGGCATCCATTACTAGATTTGCTTGTGTTACAGCTGCCAAGACTTCTGAGATGCCCTCTCCTGACCATAGGCACCTCCTCACCTATTGTCAATGTGGAAGAGCCATTCATGTCCATGATGACTATAGTATATGGAGGCAGAGGTGGATCAGCTGCATGGCCCATGCCTGCCAAGTAGCATGTGAGTCTGGGAGGACCTGTCTTGCATTAGTATGTGATCAGTCCTGTCAAACACATAGGGGCCACATACTCCAGGAGATCATCCCACACACCCCAAATTATCCATATCATCTCTGGAAAGGTTGAGGTGGCACTATCATTTACTTCACAATGGCACTGCACATACATTGGGTTGCATCCATCAACAGAGCTAGTTCTGGAAAAGGGCTATACACACATCCATGTGGTCACCCCGACCCCACCCTATGGGGCTTGTGTCAGAGACTGATACTTGGAACACAAGGGGATGACACATTGCTCTGGCTGCATGTGTCCACACTAACCTGTCCTCCCTCTGTTTTGTGTGCCTGTTGGGTGGCCACAGGCACCCAGCTGTATGTGTGGTCTGGGTAGGGAATCTTTTGTTCCCTCACTGATCATGCCAGCTCTTCCTCACCATCTACATCAGAGTCAGACAATTCTACAATATCAGGCAGTAAAAGTTCTACATTGATAGTGCTGAATAGGGAATCACCTGCAAAGACAGCAAATCACAAAGCTCAGTATAAGTATAACTCATAACCTCTACCTTACTCCCAGGACAGATTCAATACTACTGTGGTTACCAACAATGCTGGATAATATACCTTACTTTGTGCAGGCACCCATGGGACTCATGTGGCTGAAGTGCCCTTAGCACCCAAAGCATACAATTTCAGTGAGATATTCAGTATTAAAAGGAATAGTCAAAAATAATCATGATATCTCCAAAGGATACTCTTGGGGTGTACTGCAGCTTAGTTTTGAGATCCAGCGTCACATTTCTGTGGGACTGTGAGTACTCCATTCCCATTCTCAGAGAAGACAGAAATACATTTGTCTACGTTAAAGGTGGCTCAACAAACAACCCAACTCCCATCACCCTACCTTCCTGTGCAAAGCAGAGAGCACATTCTTTCTACATTACAGGTAATGTCAGTGGCTCTATGTCTGACCGTCTCATAGTTACAGTTCTGGCCACTGACTGCATTAGTGTCAACATGATCCCTTTCATGGTAGAGCCAGTCAGAAGTCACTTGCTTGAACAGCCACCGGTTATGAAGATGGAGGTCTTGCAGAAACATCTCAACCTTTGCATCAGAGAATTTGCTTTTCTTAGTCTTTGCCTTGCCAAGAATATTACTGCGTGGATAAAAAATGCACTTTATGAGTGTGCCACTATGGACAGCTTGTCCAGCTACTGTATGCACAACACAGAACCCTTACTGTATACTCAATCAAAAGTGTTAATAGTAGACATAGGACTAGAGTATACTTTATAACCTGAAACCATTAACAGACACACAAAAAATGGTATACACCCCACACACACACCAAACGTACACAGAAGCCTAAGACATTCAGGTAACCAGTCTGGCAGTTATCCATCTTAACATCAGAGTACCTTTTTGTGTACAGTCAGCAACATGTGCACTTCCATAGTGACATCACAGGGTAAGACCTGCAACAGACACAGGACCATCACATATCATTGAGGGTGCAGCTGTTGTGGTATCACATGAGTGTTATACACACCTTCCTGATTCTTACTAAAAAGGTATACAAAGGTATATGCGTGACTCATCCTATCATAACATACCTCTCAACTGTCCAGATTTTCACAGAATGTCCAGATATTTGCCTCACATTTTGGTGCTCCTCATAAAATTTGTGGTTTTCTGGCAAGTCATTGGGATGCTCTGATTATTGAAGTCGCCATATAAAGATATACATTTGAGTTTCAGACTTCCAGTCCTTCAGAGAAAGTATGGATGGCACTTTGGTGCAGTGGTAGTGTTGTCACCTCACAAAAAGAGGTTCTCTGGTTTGATTCTTGGCTGGGGTGCCTTCTGGGTGGAGTCTGCATGTCCTTCCTGTGGGTTTCCTCCCATGATAAAAGATATGCATCTGGAGTGTTTCTCCCTGTGTCTCTGCTGAAAATTAGTTTTGTTCCAAGTCGGACTTTCCTGGTTAACTAAAATTTAATAAATAAATGTTAACACAAACCCTGTTACTCTAGCAAGTTTATAAGAGCAATACTTAAAATCTGTCACTATTTTTGGGCCTTTGTCCCCTGTTTTGTCAGGCTTTGTCCAGATTTCTAGCACTAAGAGGTTGACAGGTATGTATCACAGTACAGTGCTGGTCTGCCTCCTTTAAGAGGTACACTTCACAATTGCCTTTGTGTGCTCCTTCCATTAATGTTCCAAACCCTTGTGTACACCCTTCTTTGTGCTTCACTTACTACTTTTTCCTTGTTAAAACACTTAACATGCACTGCATATTTCCACACAAAAATAATAATTTTCATCTGTAGACAAGTACTACTCAGGAAAATGCTATACGTACCTTCAGTAACTAAAATTTCATCTTTCCACATTGTTAATTGCCTTCAACAGGTGAAGTTCTATGACTGCTTCAATAGCAGGATGTGAATCTCTGCAGTCACCCAGGTTTATATCATGCTAATATGGGCCTCTAACCATGAAAGATTATGCATATGAAGCCTCAGCTCATTAATATCTCTAAATCACTCCTATGCATTACACCTATGAGCAGACACTAACAGACAGTTCTATAAGACGTTTTGCACGTCTGAGCACCTGTGAAGTGATTTGTGCATCCACATGCATCCATAGGCATGGCAGTATTGGCAGAAGGTTTCCTGCAATTTCAGGAAATAAACTTTACAGGTATGAGGTCACCAAAGAGCACTGTGAGAGTAACAGTTACATGGTTGCACAATGTGCAATATATCTGAACTGTGTCTGACATACGTCATACATTTTTTATTGTCTGTTCTACAAGATAATGGCATAGTCCATTTCAAACCCTGCCATTGTTCCTGCTATTGAGTTGGTGCACACCGCATGACAATTTTCTGAATGGGAAACAGACATGACCAAGAGATGCAGACCATTGTTCTCTGTTATGAGATCTGGTGAGTGTCCATGGCTTCAAAAAGCACTGGTGAATGAAGGGCTCCCCGGAGATACTGTTAGGAGACCAAAATCTTTCTCCACCTTTTACATGGAGACCGTAGAACCATTTGCTGGGAAACTGTTATGAGAGTTCCCAATATCAGGGGGATTCCTGCCATTATCTGGCCAAGGCAGTTACTGATGCCTCTGGCAATTGCCATGTTCACGAGCAATGCAAATACTACAACAGTGAGCGAAGAGATGCCATGTGCGAGGAAAAGGTCAGGGTGAGAGCTCCTGAGAGGTACTGTAAGCAGATGTTAAACCTTATTTTATTGTTATCAGGCCAGTATGGACTGTACTGTACTTTAACGAGTCTCTTGTTTTGTCCCATAACTCCTGAAACCAGAGAAAACAATTAACACTAGTACCAGGACAGGCTGACCCATCTTTCCACATGACTCACATTATAGTTAGCTAATCTGCATATTAATCATTTGTGTGGTACTTGGTGAAATGCCTTGTTGAAATCTAGGTAAAGCACATTCACACCTCTCCACTGTTTATTAATACAGTAGAGCAGTCCTACAAGTCTGTTAGGTTTGTGTGTCACAAACTTCTTTCAGTGGGCCTGTACTTCCTTTTTCCTGTGCTTCCAGTGTCTTTAGGTACCTAGTAATAATTGCCTTCTTTTTTCTAACGTTACTAGTTTCTGACCGCTAAAGTCAAATTAACTGGTTTGTAGTTTTCTTCATTTTCTTTGCTCCTTCTCTGTGATATATAATCACATCTGCCAGTCTTCCTTTCATTTGGGTAGAGATCCTTCCTTTCATGACTTTTTGATGGCTGTGAACATTATGTACTTAGTGCTACAGTTTTTAAGGCTTCTGGAGTAAATATCATTTTGACCCATTGCTTTGTATGTGTTTAATTTTTAGAGTTCATTCAAAGCATTTGCTTGTATGAATGGTGTAGTATTAAATTCTCAGAGTATATGTTTACTTTAGGTAGTGTACCTTCCCATCCTCTTTTGTGAATAGTAAACAGCAATGTTTGCTCATTGTTTCTGTCTTGGCACTGTTATTCTAACTTGTTTTACTTGGTAAACTTAGTAGTCTGACTACATGCAAACCATTTCAGGGATACATAGGGGGAAAAAAGATCCAAGTATGTAGTTTGTAAACAGTAGAGGTATGTAGTGAACAGTTAGAAGCTCATGTGACTAATAGGTAAGCAACTGGAATAGTAATAGCAAGGTAGTAAAGATCTGTAGAGTGAAGTAGCTGAGGAAAGTGAATTGAGGGAAAGCAACATTGCTTCCTTCCCTTGTTGCCCTGAAACACTCTGTTCTGGCTTACTTGTTGCTGGAGCCACCCAGCCCAATACCTGCTCCTGGCAATGCCCCAAAACTCCTGTTGTGGTCAGTGGTGAAGTGAATCATACCACATGTCTCTCACCAGGATGAAAAGGCCAACAATGGCCACTCACCCACCCTCCAGTGCCTGCCTCCTGTAGTCACTGAGGTTCATAGGTTCATAGGTTCATAGGAAGGTACTATGCTATCGGCCTGAGGGCCTACGTAAGCCTTGCCAACAAGGTTCCCTGGCTTACGCCCCGCAAGAAAGTTATTTTCCTGTGCCACTGTCAAGCAGAGACACAGAAGTGATCCCTGGGGTGTATTTCCTATTTCCCATGCACTCATCAAGATTTTTCTTGAAGAGTGCTAATGAAGAACTTTGCTTGACATAAATGGGCAGCCTGTTCCAGTGTATGGGAAGTCCCTGGGACAGGAATCTATCCCTCCAGCATGCCCTGTTTATTGTGGTGACAAGGTTTTAGGTCCCTAGACCATGTAGCTCGGAGAGATTGGGATTTCTTTAGGTGTAGCATGTCCAAAAGCTCTGGGTTTGACATAGCTTTATATGTTAGGCAGAGATCACCTCGGCGTAGGCGATATGCTATGGAGTAAAGCTGTTTTTTTTGAGACGGTCAGTGTAGGGCATCTGTTTGAAGCCAGTAATCCTCTTTGTGAGGTACTTCTGTGGCCTTTCCAGCTGCTGCAGATGTCTTGTGAGGTTACTTCCAAAAGAGGTGTTGTACTCTATAATGGGTCTAATGAGTGTTGAGTAGAGGGGAACAATGACCTCCTTTTTCCTGGATGAGAACCCTTTTATGATGAGGTGTGCCACGTAAAAGGACTTCCTGACTACTGTTGCGATGTGACTATCAAAGGACAGACTACTGTCCACCTGGGTCACAAGGTCTCTTATCACACATTCGGTGTTAAGTAGACTGTTGTCTATGTAGTAGTTCATGGGTGCAGAGTTTTTACCAAAGGGGATGACAATGCACTTTTTGGCATTGAGCTTGAGGCTACGGCTCTGACACCAGGCATCTGTCTCAGCTAGGCCCTTCTGTATGATTTCCACATCATTTGGGGACTCGACTATGGTTCCTAGTTTGCAGTCATCTGTGAACTTCATTAGCCAGAGGCCTTCTGTGTTAGCCTGCACTTCAGAGAAGTAGATAGCAAACAGGAGAGGTCCCAGGACTGAACCCTGTGGTACTCCACTTGTCACTGGTTTGAAGTCAGATTTGGAGTGTGCAACTTTTACAGTGCGGGTTCTGTCAGTGAGCCACTTGGCAACCCATCTTGTGACGTAGGGATTTATACCTAGTTTAGTGAGTTTAGCTATAATTCCAGAATGAGGGATGGTGTCAAAAGCCTTGGCGAAGTCAAGATAGGCTGTGTGAACCACCTTACCCTCATCTACAGCTTTGGTGACTGCCTCAAAGAGGTCGATCAGGTTCAGGAGGCATGATCTGCCTTTCACAAACATGAACTGGGTGGGATCCAGAGTTTGGAGGTTACCAATGTCTTTGTTTATGAGTTCCATGATGATAAGTTCCATGGCCTTGCAGACCAGGCTAGTCAGGCTAATAGGACGATAGTTCCCGGGATCAGTGGTGGCTCCCCCTTTGTGGAGTGGGATAACTGTTGCTGTACACCATTCAGTGAGCACAAAGCCTGATGTGAGGCTATGACTGAACATGGTGCTTAGGTGGGGAGCCAGTTCATTCAGAAGTTCGTGTAAAATGCAGCCTGGGATGTTGTCCGGTCCCATGGATGCTGTGTTTTTGGCTTTAGAGAGTGCAGCTTTTACCTGCATAGCTGTGATTACAGGGGCTCTGCATTCTTCCTGTATACATACGGGCCCTTTAGGGGGTGAGGAGGGGGGGGTAAAGTTAGCAATGAGCCTATCTGCCAGGATGTTGGCAATATCAGTTGGTTCTGGAATTTTTGTACCATTGTGCTGTAACTCAGAGCAGATCTGGGTGTTGCCATTGAGATTCTTGACATAGCTATAGAATGCTTTGTGGTTGTCCTTAGAATCAGTGGCAATTTTGTTTTCGTAGCTAGCTTTGGAGGATCTTATAAGGGATCTCAGCTTCTTACTGAGGCTGACCAGGGAGCTCCTCTACTCATGGGATTTTACTCCCTTTTGCAACAATTTCTTCCTTCTGTTGTACAGTTTGTTTATGGCAGGGGACCACCAGATTGGCTTCCTTTTTTTGGAGGATAGCATCTTGGTTCTGTTTGGGATAGCACGATCCATGCACTTGTGTAAGTGCTTACAGAGTGCATTTGTGTAGGATTCAGCAGTCGTAACTGTATTGTTCATCTGCATGGGTGTCATGAAGTTCACCACTTCTGTCTTAAGAAGCATGAAGTTGGCTTTGGAGAAATTTTTTACCTTGGTTTCCTTAATGGGGAGTGGGGGTGGGATGTGGATATCAAGGATGATTAGCTTATGGTTGGATTGGACCAACAAGGAGTTGACTTCAGGTGTGGAACACTGGTCACTCATGTTGGTAATGACTAGGTTTAGGATATTGTTGCCCCTGGTGGGGGTGTGGATAAGTTGATTCAGGGCATTGGAGTTTATGAATTCCAGAAAGTGTTGTGTGAAGGAGTTGGTACACGAGTAGTTTTCTCAGTTAATGATGGGGGTAGTTGAAATCACCCATTATTAGGGTGTTTGGTTGAACCCTAATATTTTCCAATACAAGAAAATAGGATTGGGAATCTTGGGGAATGGTGGGGGATCTGTAGTGAGCTACAATTTGGATTGCAGTTTTGCCCAGAGTTAGTTGCACTTGGATAACCTTGGATGCATTATGGTGAGCAACTAGCCTGGAGGTGTGGATATCCTTAATGAATATGGACACACCTCCGTCTTTAGTGTTCCAGTCCAGGATGCATGGCTGATAAGTGTGGTATGAGTAATAGCCTGGTAGTGCAGAGGTGCTCTCTGGAGACTTTAACCAGGTCTCAGTCACTGCACAGATATCGATGTTCTCCATTTTAAGGAGTGCCTCGATTGAGCGCATTTTGAGATTTAGACTTCTAGCATTGAGTAGCATTATAGCCTAAAAAAGGCACTATAGGGGCGGCAAGACCTTAGCTAATATTCGGAATCCCAGGGGCGACAGGTGCAGGCCATCTCTGGCAAAGCATCATGGCCTGTCGACCATGTCATCCCAAGCAGGCAGATACTGGATCCCCCTAGAATGACACCAGAAGCTCAGCCAATTGTTGAAGTCAATCATTTTGTCCTTGTACTGTGGTATCATTCTGGGCAATGGCAGAATGTTACTCAGGGCTAGGGTCATACCTGCCTGGGCTACAAGATCGGAGAGTTCTTCCATGTCTCTTTTCATGTAGTCCAGGGAGGTACATCTCAGGTCATTCACACCAACATGGACAATGACAGAGTCATATTTGTACTTGTTGTGGAGTGACCTGAGTGTGTGGGTTATGTGGCAGATCCTAGCACCCAACAGGCAGCTAACAGTAACCTTCTCCTTGTTTAGCCTGGTGAGTGGGACATCAGTCTGCCTGACTATAGAGTTACCTATGACTAGTGTGTTGGATATGTTGTTTTGCCTTATTGGCTGTGGTTGAGTGGCACATTGAGTCTGTGGGCTATTTGTCATTTGGGTTGTGTTGGGGTGTGGAAGTTGCTTGTGTTTCTGCTTTGGAGGTCTCTGTTGCTTGGGCAGATTATTATTGAAAGCCACCGCAAATGTTTTTGTGTTTCTATATGTGAATTTTGGTGGTGTAGATTTAGTGAGACTATGTGATAAGTGTGGTGTGATGCAAGTGTTTACCTTCTCCTCTTGAATGTCAAGTTCGGTCTTGGTTGGAGAGAGCTTTACCTACAGTTTGGCTAGATAAGTGTATCTCTCACAGGTTGTAGTATTGGGTGGTAGGAGGAGAGGGTTGTCTGTGTACATGAGGCAATTTCTACATTGTCCCAAGATGCCCAGATTCATCAGATAGACAGGAAAGAACACTGGGAGCTGACCCTTAAACATGCCTGAATAAAAAACTATTTTCCTCTAGATAAGTGAGGAAAGTGGGTACAAGTGCTGTTTTTCTCTAAGCGAGTGAGAAAAGTAAGTGCAAAAACTGTTTTCCTCTAGGTAATGAGGAAGGGTTAGTGCTATAGTAATTAGTAGTTTATATACTGCTTACAACAAGTTCTGAACAAGTGCTGAGCATGAATAAGCATATTCAAGTGCTAAAACTAAGAATCTATATCTGCACTAGACTAGTTACAGGTAAGAAACAAGTGCAAATGCAGGCTTTCAAATCAGAAAGCTGAGAGAGATGGAAAAGATTGCCCAGACAGCCAATAACTACAATTTCTGTGCCAGAAACACTCCTTAAGTGGTAGACAGGTTACCTAGTGTTTACCACTCCCATTGACAAACTAGAAGGCCTCCCTCCAACACAGAAAGGCTTGGGGGGCTCAGAAGCTTACATACAGTCCTGGATACAGCAAATCTGTATCTGGACTACACTAGTTACAGGAAAGGTAGGAAACAGGCTTACAGATGACACAAGCTGTAAAAAACAGTTATACCAACTTAAGACTCAGCAGAAAATAGGGGGAGGTGGGACAAAACACTTTCAGCAGAGATCTGAAAAACTATACAGTGAATCAAAAATAACAGTGCACAACTCTGAATAAAATTAGTCCAGCAACAATTTACAGTATACAATTCTGAAGAACCAGAAATATACTTAGCTCTGTATATTTCCAGATAGTTTGAAAAGAGTTCTGTTAGACACAGGTTCCAACAATGATATGCAGGCTGTTAACTAACAGGGTGTATTATTATGCAAGTAATCCTTCAGATAGTCAGATGACACAAGCTGTAAAAAACAGTTATACCAACTTAAGACAGCAGAAAACAGGGAGCAGTGGGACAAAGCACTTTCAGCAGAGATCTGAAAAACTATACAGTGAATCAAAAATAACAGTGCACAATACTGAATAAAATTAGTCCAGCAACAATTTACAGTACACAATTCTGAAGAACCAAAACATATACCTAGCTCTGTATATTTCTAGATAGTTTGAAAAGAGTTCTGTTAGACACAGGTTCCAGCAATGATATGCTGGATCCTGTGATTTATGATCTCAGGTTTTTCAGTTTATCCTGCTATACCACAGAGCTAGGCTGTCAGTGTTATCATTTTGAAGTAATTCACACAATAAATGTGGGTATTGATAGTAAATGTTATTCAATTTTTTACCTAACCCTGGCTATTTTTATTCTGTTCATATCCCTCCTATCACTGGCGAATTGTAATTATTTTAACTCTTCTTTATCAAATTCCCATTGTCACAGTGCCTTTCAATTAACTGATTTTTTTTGAATACATGGTATTTCCCTACATAATTGTTATGCATTCATCCTTCACTAGCTTTAAACTATTTTTAAAGTCTTGCTAATGAAGTATTTAAACATGTCATTTACAGTCTTTCCTGCTTTTGGACAGATGAAAACCATGACATCAATGAAAGTTTTCATTCCCTAGTTCGGTCTGTTTTCTCCAAATTGAGTCAAAACATTGAGCTCACTACCCTTTTTACATCCATATGTTGAAATCCATGATGTGGACTTCACCACCTTGACTTATGCCATAGAGAGGGAGTTCCTAGGTAAATGTTACTATATAAGCCCCTTGTCTAATTATCTTCCCCAGTTTCACAATAGACTCCAACACTATTCTTATCTCATTCCTTACCAGGTCAGTTGTGTCTAGAAATTAATGACATTCAATTCCTTTCTCTTTACAGCTGCTGTCCTAAAGATTTTTACCAGGTCCCTCCCAGCTGTGGCTCCAGGCAGACATAAAAATTCATTGCCTTCTTCATCCCATAGATCTACGCTCATAAGAGCTGTTTCCTGTTTAGGGCCTGTGTTTCCCTCTTGGAAGTTCTGTCCTGTTCTGAAGAGAATCCCTACATTTCCTTTAGACTCTACTGGTCATGGCACCATGAAACAGCCATAACAGCACTGTAAAAGAAATGTGGCAAAGGAGAGTAAATGTAATGCAGCTCTCTTTCACCTTTGTCCCATTCATGGAAATCATTCTGGTCCACCTGCTTATCATTCTTGGCAAACAATGGGTTAATGAGAGTGCTATTTATAGTCTTCTGTTTGCAGAAAGGGCAACCCAAAGTTTGACCACCTTTGTCCAAAGATGAACTCCCTTTCTCACATCTAAAATATATATGCAGATGGGGCAGTACAGCATCTTCCAGAATGTGTCCTGGAAGATTGCTTCTGCCCAGCTGCTCTAATGCATGTAAGCCTAAGTATGGCCATTCTTAAGCAATATTCTACCTTCCTTTTGATTCAAAGCTATGGCCAAATAGGTAGGATTTTAAATATTTTTATCAGTGGTGTCTTTTTTTAGACATGATAGATTTTAGCACCATAATTACCAGACATAGCAGAAATGAATCATCAGTATTATAATGTGGGAATTTCTCTCACAGTACTGGCAAATGTTTTACCCAAACAAAGGGCTAAGTAATGACCATTGGACTACCCCCTACCAATTCTACCCTCTGACATAGGAGCTTTTTACCTGAACGTCTAGGTCCTGGAGGTGAATGGTAACCAGATGTCTGTGAATTATAGTTAATTTTTACAAGACCATAAAGTGGCGGCAGTGTTAAAAACCTTAGATATGATATCGAATGGAATGCCAATATGATCACCCTTATTTTCTTAATTAGGGCTGAGGATCAATGTTTTAGTTACACTAACGGCATGCTATGACCAGTGCTGAAGCCATGACAAATATCAGAAAAGAACTCTATTTGTTATATCCTGACAGCTGCTGCTTGTCAACAAATATTTATTTAACATTTGTTTACTGGGATAGTCCGACTGGGTGAAAGACTATTTTCAGTGGAGGCCCAGGGAGAAAAACCCCAAAGACAGTTAACAATATTAACATACAACAATTAGAAATAGACACATTTTGAAATACAAACATTTAGGAACACAAATATCCAAAAATACTTAAGAATACTAGTTTGAACACATCATAATGATTAAAAGTTGCCCATAATATAAAAAAGAACATTCAGTAGGATGGATAGGGAATAATAAAGCAAGATGGCTATTAGCTGAAGCCAGATGAGAAATATTATTAAAAACAGTATGGAAAGTTATGAAAAAGGAACATCAGATGAGAGAGAGGCAAGAGCCTAAGATATGCAAGGAAACAGACTAGAGTGAAAGAAGTATAGAGTCGAAAGGAGAGTAGAGTGGAAATATGAAGGGAAGAGATTAGGGGAGAGAGCTATGGAGATGGAATAAAAGGGAAGGGGCAAAGGTGAGATGTTAAAGGTAGTTCAACTGCTGCAGGCAATGGGTATAGTAGGTTAATTGGCTTGTTGGAATCCACTTTAAATACAAACTTTCTTCTGTAAAATAAGACACATACACAGCTGCATTTGAGATCTGCCACTGCTCCTTCTGTTAATAGACTGCTAACCGTAACTACTACTGTTCTGGCTGAGTTTTCTTTTGGGAGTTTGATAAGGGGTAGGTTTGGTATAATGCTTAAGGTCTTCACCAGCTGTGTAGATAAAGTCATGTTCATTAGCTTAAAGATACTTTTTCAGAAGGTGTTGGGTAAAACGGAGCCAATGTCTGATTGTCAGATTCCATACCTACTAAAGACACTTCACTTCTATAGCGAAGCAAGTAATACAGAACAGCTAGTTCTAATTTCATGTTTGATCACTGTTTTTCATTGTTCCTGATTTGATACATATGTATAAATAATCCATCACTTAAACACAACATAACTCCTCACAGGAGCATCTCCCCCCCCCCCACATCTCACTATTTCATTTGTTATCTATTAAACGTCTCTTACTAACAAACCTCCTCCTCTTTCCATTTGTTCTTTTCCTCTTACTTCCTTTTTTATACAAAACCTGTCATGCCTTTTCAAATAATACTTACCTTTCAAGATTCACTAAATGCTATCCCCTCTTTTTATAAACTATTTAATCTCCTACATCATGCTTAAGACATAGAAATACATTTTTATTAACCAACTAGTCATGATTTTTCTTGCTGTAGCTTTATTATTGCAGCATTTTCTATTCTAATATATGGGGTCTGTTCTACCTTACATACAGCATGTATAACTTTGCGTTTTATATATATATATATATATATATATATATATATATATATATTTGGTAGCTGACCAGAGCGAATGCTCGCATAAGTAAACACTTTTTACTGTTGTAAAAAAGAAAAAGTGATCACTCGTGTGAGCATTTATTGGTGTAAAAAAAGAAAAAGTGATCACTCGTGTGAGCGAACATTCTGTTAAATGAACTTTCTGCTGGCAACCGTTTAAATTAGATTACTTTTCAGCAGGTTAAAGGAATTTGCCTTCACACTGCTGTTGTGTGATCTCAGAGTTAGTATATATATGTAGCAGGAGATCTTAGAGGTGTAGGGGGACTTTCTCCCTTGCAAAAGAAAAAATAGTTTTCATTTTTGATGTTTGTTCATTTTGATTGGTCAATGTAAAATGATTGCTTTTTCTGTGTTCACTCTTATGAATGTTCACAGTTTGCTGAAACATTCATATATGGTATACATTTGTTTTGTCAAACGTTTTTATCAAACAAAATGAAAGCTGATGTGTGTGATCAAAAATCAGCTATTAGTTCTGTGTGAGATCACTGTGCAGTGGGAAGAAGGGAATTTTACCCTTTTGCCATTTTAGTATGATCTCAAAGTTGGTATACTTAATTAGCAATGGGTGTGAGGGGTGCAAGTAGGTTTGCCCTCCTGCAAATAGAAGAGGAGGATATATATATATATATATATATATATATATATATATATATATATATATATATACACACACACATATATTTAGCTTGTATATGAGTATTGTAAATATTGTTTTCTTATGTATATGTGATGTTGTGTCTATCTGTAAAATGTATTTAATCATGCAGTTTTTCTCCTCAGGCCTGTAAACAAATTATTGCCCTGTCAGAATTTCCTGTAAGCAGATGTCAAAAAAATCCAAAAAAACAAATAAACAAATAAATAAATAAGTATTCGTCTTCTGTTATTAACTTGCAAGTAGCTTTTGGTAAGTGCATTCCCAAATGACAGAAGGTTCTGTGAGGAGACGTGACTAATCAGAGGCTGACAGCTCCACAGTGAAGCTGTGAAATTCTGCATGCTCCCGGCATACATAGTGTGGTATGGAGAACCACTTCTATAAAGCTTTTCTATAAAGGCAGAGAATTGATCTCTAGAACATCTGGTGTTAATCTTGCTATACAGAGGGTTTGTAAATGTTCAGTCATTTTCTAGTAAGGATTATTGCTGTCAGCTTTAATTACCAGTTCTTGTTTGCAAAATAGTTTGCCAAAAGGTCAACCATAGATTAAAGTAAATCACTACTGAAGACTTTCCTTAACACACTACAGTTACTCTGTCTATGACATTAGCTGTGTACATGGTCAGTGATAAATGTGTCTAGCATAAAAAAAGAGTAGAATTTAAGAATGTGTTAGACAAACATAATATAATTCTTTTGAAGGGGGAAATGAAAAAAGACAATCTGTTAGCTAACTAATTTACACCACAAGTGATGTAAGCATGAGTTGTCGGAATTTGCACTGCTGTTGATGTGGCTTAGATATACAAAGCAAATACTTCAGAAATGTGAGAAATATAATAAAACAGTGCAATGGATGATGATAGCAAACATTGTTTTTTCATCTCTGTCTTACACTGTGGTAACACAAGTCTACATTTAGTGCTGCTGCTACTGCATTCTTTCCATTCAATAGTGTGATTAGGATTAAAAATGCTTTCATACTTTATCAGAGAACCACCATATGACATGCCCAGCATGTTATACTGCTACTGTTCAGTCACTGTAGCACTCATGTTACACTATTTGGCAATAACTAAATGAGTTATAGGTGCTAATGAGGGTTCTAGCAAACATCTATCCATCCATCTACAACACATTTTCCCATTTTTGCACAAGGGATCAGGGTGTCACATCACAAATGACAATCATTGAGAGCAAATGTTCACAATGCTAGGTGGCTAGTATATACATTACATAATGCAATGGATAGATAATGTGAGTCAAGCTGCTCTTAATGCACTTTTTTGCACTGTTGAAACCCACCACTGTATAGCACTGAAAAGCCTAAATTGGTTAGAACTGTCACGCCAACTAACATATACACAACTTCTTACCACCTATAAAATTATCCAGCATCCATCTGCCTGTCCAACACTAAAAAAAATTCTGCTCATCTATGTTCCCAGTCAGTCGATGTGATCTTCTGACCAAAAACTCCTGTCTGTCTACAAACCTAGCAAATCTGCTGGGCATTGTCTGTATCCGTACAAGGTTGCTAAGTCCTAGAACTCCTTATCTGTATCCATCAGGTCTATACCCTCCCTCCCATCTTTCAAAACCACTCTGAAAGACTTCCTAGCTAAAATCTGGCTCTGTTCTTGCTCAAAGCTAGGATAAACTAAATCCCTAAATGTGAACAAGAAGCGTTTCATTCCGTACACCTCCTTACTCCCTTCATCACATATTTCCTTACTGCTATCTAATTCTCTTCCCTGACTTTCTCTCTAAATATACCGTAAGCCTGTTCTCCCTCACTTCGTATTGCAATTCCTGTTTGTATTAGACTAACTTTCCTTTAATTTCTCTACAAACTGTCTAAAATTGTATTAAATATTAAATGATTATATTATGTCTAATTTGTTATAATTATTTAAAGTGCAGATGTTTCTGTTTTATTTTTGAAGACTGTAAAATTATTAAAATGTTTTGTAATAATTTAGAGCTTGTTTCCCCAAGCCTCCACTGAAAATTGGCTTCTACCTACATGGATTTTCCCAGTAGTCAAACGTCAAATAAATAAATAAGAAGACAGAGATAATTGGCTTTACAGCAGCAACTGTAGCTGGAAGCAATTAAGAGACCCTACCTGCATTTGGCAATGTATCCAATTTTTGTAAACAATAACACTGTGACCAGACCTCAAACTCCATGCTGAAGGGTCTTAGCTGAGATAAGATTACATCTCGTATAGCTAGCATGTTTAATTAATCCCAAGCCATTGTATGAGGTCACTTTACAAATGCATAGGCTTGTAGGTTATTACTGGGCACTTCATCAGGTAGATATTTTTTAGACAAGGCCCTGCATTTTCCATTACTTCTTACCCATTTGTATAAGGAGCTGAAGGGCCAGACCTGGTGTAAATTTAGAGTTTCCCATCCACTTGTCTAGGCTGACAACTGGTAGAGATTTAGGGAGCTACTTTCTTTAATATAAGAGGGATGTCTATTATACAGGAGAGAAACTGTTTTAGAATGGTATCTGTCCTGCCAGAAGACTCTGTTTGAGTTGCAGTGGAGGTTTAGGTCCCTTGTGTGGGTATTCATGATGCTATAGGGTTGTAAACATGTTGGAAGTCATGCAGGACTGAGTCATTTGAGGCCTTGTAGACTAGATAATGGTCACCTTATAGGAGTCTGTATTCATGGAACTCCTAACTTTGACTTTTCAGTGAGAAAAATATTTTTTTTCTTCAAATTGGATCACAGGTCTGGACAAATATATACTGAATGTAGCATTATATTCTATTATGGGCCTAATAATGGAAGAGAAGAAAGGGATTTGTCCCATGCACCACCTTACTAGTGCATATTAACCCTTACCCTACTCCTATTCCTAATTCTACACCATACCTCAGAAAAAAACTTTATACCCTTTCTGTAACACCACCACTACACAAGGCATTCTGAGACACATTGCATATAGCAATACACATGTAGAACACTAAATCTGTCCCTTTCTCTAGTACATATGCTAACCATAACAGACAGACAGACATACAGACAGACAGACAGACAGACACACACACACACACACACACACACACACACACACACACACATACACGCACACACGCACACATACATGCACACGCACACACACACACACACACACACACACACACACACACACAGACACACACACACACACACACACACACACACACACACACACACACACACACACACACACACACAAACAAACCCCTAACGTTAAAGCTTTTGGCATATCTAAACGCTTCAGCATTGAGATCCCAAACCCACACTTACCCTGCCATGCACATTCTGTATTCCTTCTTCTTTAGTCATGGCCAGTAATAGACAAGGAATGCTTCTGATGAATTTTCATAAACCTCACTATGGTGATAAGCTGATAATTCAACAGAGTGAAGTGAATTCCCTAAAACAGCAGTTAGCGACCAATACTGCATCATTTGTCTCAGTGCTTTAAAGTCAAACAGAGAAGGACAATAGTCTATTATCTGCAGACTGTAAAGTTTAATGAAGCACTGAAATCCATGTTAAGGAAAGTTATTGATGTGGATGGTAAAAGCTTATACCACCTGTTACCCTACATACTGTCTGCAATAAGAGACAAGTTAATATCTAGTGCAACAGTGTTTAATGGGAAATAATTCTTTTTTGGATCCAACCCAGTTTGGCTTTGTCAAAGGCAGATCATGCCTTCTAAACTTGGTTGACTTTTTCGAAACAGTCACCAAGGCCATTGATGAGGGAAAGGCAGTCCATACAGCCTACCTAGACCTGGCGAAGGCTTTTGATACAATACCTCACTCGGGTATCATTGAAAAACTCATCAACTTAAATGTAAACCCATACATTACAAGATGGGTTGCAAACTGGCTGAGTGACAGAACCCACAGGGTCAGAGTTGCTGGCGCCATGTCAGACTCAAAGCCTGTCACAAGTGGTGTCCCACAGGGCTCAGTCCTGGGCCCACTCTTGTTTGGCATCTACTTTTCTGAAGTACAAGCAAACACAGGAGGGTTATGTCTGACAAAGTTTGCAGATGACTGCAAACTGGGCCGTAGTTGAAAACACATCCGACACAGATATCCTTCAGAAGGGTCTCACAGAAATGGATAACTGGTGCCAGAGCCATGGCCTAAAGTTAAATGCCAAGAAATGCATAGTCATACCCTTCGGGAAAAATAAGGTTACCCCTAGCTACCATATAGGTGGCAATCCCTGAACACAGAAGAAGTTATTAGGGACCTGGGAACCCAGGTTGACAGTAGCCTTTCATTCGACACTCATATTGCTAAAGTAGTTAGGAAGACCTTCTACATTGCCCACCTTATCATGAAGGGATTCACATCTAGATCAAGGGAAGTCATAGTCTCCCTATACTCATCACTCATCAGACCAATGATCGAGTACAATGCCCCATTCGGAATGTATCTGACCCGACACTTGCAGCAGCTGGAGAGGCCACAAAAGTTCCTCACCAAAAGAATAAAGGGTCTCAAAAATCTGTCTTATGCTGCCCGACTGAAAGAACTCCATTTATATTCAGTTGCTTACCGCTTGCTCAGAGGTGACCTATGCCTGACATACAAGGCCATGTCAAACCCAGATTTGATGAACATGCTTCATCTCAAAAAATCTAGATCCCTCAGAGCCACAAGGGCGGGAGACTTAAACCTCGACACGGTTATTAATAGGACGTGCTGGAGGGACAGATTCATCACCCAAAGACTCCCTATGCTGTGGAACAAAATCCCGGTTTATGTGAGGCAGAGCACCTCGCTGGCCTTGTTCAAGAGGAATCTTGACCAATGGATGGGAGATCGCAGATACACCCCAGGGGTTACCTCAGTGTCACTGCTCGACAGAGGCACAGCAAAATAATGGGCATAGTTTCTCCAAACTAAAGGGGTGGCGTAAGCCACAAAACTATGGGCTAGGCTTATAAATGCCCTCGGGCAGATAGCCTAGTATGAACCTATGAACCTATGAACCTATGAATGGAATGAATAAATAATAATGACCTCAGAATTTCACAGGTCTACTACATGCACCCAAGTCCCAGGAGTTCATAGGCCACCATATCATGCCCAGGGACACAGACATCTTGTAGCTCATAAGGGGTGCTGCTTGTGCTCAAACTGGACTACATGTTCAGCTGAGGTGCAGCAGCCATGCAGAGAGAGTGGAAATACCTCACCTCACCAGGACATGAGCAAGGTAAATGTGGCAGCCATGATGAGGGAATGGGAGGTGGGGGAGTGTAGATTAAGTTCCAGGCAGTGATCTGGAGGGTCTTTAGGCTTAGGGAGTGGAAAGGGAGTTTTATGGTTAAGAAGTGGGAGGGCAGTTTAGTCTCAGGAAAAAGAAGGAGAGTTTTAAGGTTAGACAGTGGGATGTGAGTTTAGGGGTATGAAACAGCAGGACAGTATTAAGCTTAAGGAGTAATATGTGAGTTTAAGGTTATGGAAAAATCAGGAAGTTTAGGGGAGAGTGGAGTTTTATGTTTAAGGAATGATCTGGAAATTTATGGTAATGGAACAGTAGGGGAGTTTTATAGTTAGGGTTAGGGACCAGTTAGGAGTTTTAGGGTTAGAGTTAGGGCTCCAGAAGGGCTATACAGTTTAATATGGAAAGATAGTGGGAGAGCTAGGCAATTAAGTAGGACTGGGCAAGTGGGAGTTAAGTAACTTGCCATCTAAAGCAGGTGGCAGCAAGCATATATGACATGAGCTACTACTATGCAAGCACTTTTAGTAGGCATAAATAGGTTCATAGGTAGGTATTAGGCTATCAGCCCTGGGGCCTATACAAGCCCAGCCAAAAAGGTACCCTGGCTTTTGCCACCCAAGAAAATTATTTTCCTGTGCCACAGTCGAGCAGAGCCACAGAGGTGATCCCGGGGTGAATTTCCTATTTCCCATCCAATCATCGAGATTTTTCTTGAAAAGTGC
This sequence comes from Protopterus annectens, assembly GCF_019279795.1. Taxonomy (NCBI): domain Eukaryota; kingdom Metazoa; phylum Chordata; order Ceratodontiformes; family Protopteridae; genus Protopterus; species Protopterus annectens. The sequence continues at coordinate 1,546,467,199 of NC_056725.1, read as the reverse complement.
TAATGAGGAGATTTGTTTGATATAGATAGGTAGTTTATTCCAGAGTATGGGAAGTCTCTGGGACAGGAATATATCCCTCTGGCATGTTCTGTTTATTGTGGTGCCAAGGTTTAGGTCCCTAGAGCATGTAGCTCAGAGGGATTGGGATTTATTTAAGTGGAGCATGTCCAACAGCTCTGGGTTTGACATAGCTTTGTATGTTAGGCAGAGATCATCTCTGAGTAGGCGATATACGACAGAGTAAAGCTGGAGTTTTTTGAGACGGTCTGCGTAGGGCATCTGTTTGAGGCCTGTAATCCTCTTTGTGAGGTATTTCTGCGGACTTTCCAGTTGTTGTAGATGTCTTGTGAGGTACATACCAAAAGGGGAGTTGTACTCTATAATGGGTCTAATGAGTGATGAGTAGAGGGGAACAATGGCCTCTTTTTTTCTGGATGAGGAACCTTTTGTGATGAGGTGTGTCATGTAGGAGGATTTCCTGACCACTGTGGTGATGTGATTATCAAAGGAGAGACTACTGTCCACCTGTGTCCCAAGGTCTCTTATCACACTTCCAGTGTTAAGTATACTACCGCCTATGTTGTAACTCATGGGTACAGAGTTTTTACCAAAGGGGATGACAATGCACTTTTTGGCATTGAGCTTGAGGCCATGGCTTTGACACCAGGCATCTGTCTCAGTGAGGCCCTTTTGTAGGATGTCCACATCGTTAGGATTTTCAATTATGGCTCCTAGTTTGCAGTCATCTGCGAACTTCATTAGCCAAAGATCTTCTGTGTTAGCCTGTACTTCAGAGATGTAGATACCAAACAGGAGAGGACCCAGGACTGAACCCTGTGGTACTCCACTTGTCACTGGTCTGAAGTCGGATTTGGAGTCTGCTGCTTTCACAGCGTGGGTTCTGTCAGTGAGCCAGTTGGCAACCCATCTTGTGACATAGGGTTTTATACCTAGTTTAGTGAGTTTATCTATAATTCCAGAGTGGGGTATGTTGTCAAAAGCCTTGGCAAGATCTAGATAGGCTGTGTGAATCACCTTAGCCTTGTCTACAGCTTTGGTGACTGCTTCAAAGAAGTCTATCAGGTTTAGGAGACATGATCTGCCTTTTACAAACCCGAACTGGGTGGGGTCCAGAGTTTGGAGATTACCATTGTCTTTGTTTATAAGTTCCATGATGATATGTTCCAGGGCCTTGCAGACCAGGCTCGTCAGGTTAATAGGGCGGTAGTTCCCAGAGTCCGTAGTGGCTCCCTCCTTGTGGAGTGGGATAACCGTCACTGTGTGCCATTCAGCAGGCATTATGCCTGAGGTGAGGCTATGATTGAACATGGTACTTAGGTGGGGTGCCAGTTCATTCTGTAGTTCATGTAGCACACAGCTTGGGATGTTGTCTGGTCCCATGGATCCTGTGTTCTTGGCTTTGGAGAGTGTGGTTTTTACCTGTTTAGCCGTGATTACAGGAACTTTGCATTCTTCCATTATAGAGATGGGCTCTTTAGGAGATGAGAGGGGAGTAAAGTTATCACTGAACCTATCTGCGAGGATGTTGGCAATATCAGTTGGGTCTGTATATTTAGTGAAATTGTGCTGTAACTCAGAGCAGATCTGAGTGTTGCCACTGAGATTCTTGACATAGCTATAGAATGCTTTGTGGTTGTCTTTAGAATCAGTGGCAATTTTGTTTTCGTAACTAGCTTTGGAGGATTTTATCAGGGATCGCAGCTTCTTACTGAGGCTGACCAGGGAGCTCCTCCACTCATGGGATTTTACTCTCTTTTGCAACAGTTTCTTCCTTCTGTTGTACAGTTTGTTTATGGGCAGGGGACCACCAGATTGGCTTCCTTTTTTTGGAGGATAGCATCTTGGTTCTGTTTGGGATAGCACGATCCATGCCCTCATGTAAGTGCTTATAAAGTGCAATTGTGTAGGATTCAGTAGTCGTAACTGTATTGTCCATCTGCATGGGTGTCATGAAGTTCACCACTTCTGTCTTAAGAAGCATGAAGTTGGCTTTAGAGAAATCTTTTACCATGGTTTCATTAATGGGGGGTAGGGGCAGGATGTGGATATCTAGGGTAATTAGCTTATGGTCAGATCGGACCAATGAGGCGTTGACTTCAGGTGTGGAACACTAGTCACTCATGTTGGTAATGACTAGATCTAGGATATTGTTGCCCCTGGTGGAGGTGTGGATAAGTTGATCCAGGACATTGGAGTTTATGAATTCCAGAAAGCGTTGAGCAAAGGAGTTGGTACATGAGTAGTTTTCCAGTTAATGGTGGGGTAGTTGAAATCGACCATTATTAGGGTGTTTGGTTGAACCCTAATATTTTCCAGTACATCAGGAAAAGAGGAGTGAGAATCCTGGGGCATGGTGGGTGATCTGTATCAAGCTACAATTTGGATTGCAGTTTTGCCCAGAGTTAGTTGCACTTGGATAACCTCGGCTGCATTATGCTGAGCAACTAGCCTGGAGGTGTGGATATCCTTAATGAATATGGACACACCTCTGCCTTTGGTGTTCCGGTCCAGGCTACATGGCCGAAAAATGTGGTATGAGTTATAGCCTGGTAGTGCAGGGATGTCCTCTGGAGCCTTGAACCAGGTCTCAGTCACTGCACAGATATCGATGTTCTCCATTTTAAGGAGTGCCTCGAGTGAGTGCATTTTGAGATTTAGACTTCTAGCATTGAGTAGCATCACCCTCAGTTTTTGCTTGCCTGTTCCTGTTATGGTGGTGAATTTGTCATTTGAACCTTGCCTAAAAAAGGCACTATAGGGGCGGCAAGAATCTTAGCCAGTATCCGGAATCCCAGGGGTGACAGGTGCAGGCCGTCTCTGTCAAAGCATCATGGTCTGTCAACCATGTCATCCCAGGCAGACAGATACTGGATCCCTTTAGAATGGCACCAGAAGCTTAGCCAATTATTGAAGTCAGTCATTTTGTCCTTGTACTGCGGCATCATTCTGGGTGATGGCAGAATGCTACTCAGGGCTAGGGTCATACCTGCCTGGGCTACAAGATCGGAGAGCTCTTCCATGTCTCTTTTCATGTAGTCCAGGGAGGTACATCTCAGGTCATTCACACCAACATGGACAATGACAGAGTCATATTTGTACTTGTTGTGCACTTATAAAGTGCACTCTGTAAAGTCTGATATTCTTAGTTTCCAATTTCATTGCAATTGAGAGGACTACTAGCTACTTGGGACAGTGAAGCCTACTGGGTCTTTACAACATTGTCAACTCTTGCTGTGAAGCATTCAGTGTGTAAGAAGTAAACTTCATCACTTTAAGGCCTGTATTGTTAAAACCTTTAATTTTATAGCCCGCATAGAAAAATACGTCATGACTAAATACCTCTGATGCATTTAATGTGCTGTCTTTTAACAGGCTTTGTGGAATGCGAATCTTGCAGCCTTACGTAGAAAGAATCTTTACATTGTCACGCATCATTACCATTACATTTGCATCTCAGATATCTTTAACAGGACCGGGGGTACAGTTCCATTTTGGTCTCTTTAACCAATCAAATCGTAAGTACTAACTGATTTTCTTTTTAGTGGCATCTTTATTATGTTTTTAATCTTTTCAGATTACTTATATTTCCTGTTTTTTTTATCCATATGCTCAATGTATTTTTCCCCTATATTAAGAAATGAACTGATCCCACACCAGTTAATTTTGTAAACTTTAATACCAAACACAAGAAAATGTAGCAAATAAACTGAGATTGTGATAGTGATGCTAGTTAGAGATGGGATCCATGTGTTAATATTACAATGAATGGGTTTAGTAACTTAGTAGGAGAAGGTTATTTCTACTGCAAATCTGGTTCGAGATGAAGCACCTGTACTATAATTTACCCTGTAAGAAGTATCAAACTTCGAAGACCTTTTATCAATGCATCACTTTTTGCATAAGTAGCATTTGTTACACTAGTCATCACCAACCAATTGGAAAATCAAAATTTAAGAGGACAGAAAAAATATGGAAAATAATAGTGTGCAACAGTTTTCCGCTAAGTTGACTTCTCATTTGAATCAAGTGCCATGCAAATGCTTCGTTTAATGAAAGGAAAAGGACTCACAGCAATCTGAAGGAACTCGGTGAGCTGAGTAAAGAATGGTAATGTTATATTCAGTCTCATTTTATTATTTGATCTGATTGAGTTTTACAGCAAAGCACACAGATAGTAGAAAACTGAATGTTATGGTGTGCTGATGCACATAGTAAATAAATTGGTATTCCCATGGTCTGATCCTGGCAAGTTATTAACATTCCTTAGCTGTCAGTTGTGAATATATTTAACATCATTTGCCTGTAAAAGGTTTCCATCATTTAAAAATGTCCAACATTTTAAAGTTGTGAACAGATTTCAGGAGTTTAGATGCCATGTAAAAATGTGTGTATTTCTTAAAATGGAATTATTTGCTCTCATTTTAGCTTTGCATTAAGTACCTCACAATATTTCCCCTATTTAGTTTTCTACTCTGGAATATCTGCTGCAATCTGTAGTAGAGTCAATGCAGTTTTATCAAATAATAAATTGTGATATTTCACTGCTCCAAAGGCTTCTCTGTTCCTCTGCTTTAATAAGCACATCTACAATGTTACCTCTGTAAACATGCATGTCCCATTATTAGGTTCTATATACTTCATCTACACTGTGGTACAAGTTAGTGACATCAAGCACTTTAGGATAGCACAGGGTGGGAGAGCTTGACAGATGAGAAAACTTTATATGAAGAGTTATAGAGAAAAGGCCCATATTCTAAATGTTTTCATATAAACGCGAAGTACTCTTTTCAGAGTGACAGAAAAGGCAACAATGATAAACATTTATTTCTCAGTTTTCATGAGTGGGAAAAGCAGTTATCAAACAATATAGCAGAAATATTTCAGGTTAATAGTACTGATCTAAACCCAGGCTGAAAGTAAAAAAGACTTTAAGGGTAATTCTAAAACAAAGTGGAGCACCTGAAAACATAAATTTGTATCAAACTGAGGAGTTCTGCAAGATACCATGCCTATGGAATAAAAGATTATGACTTTTTTTCTGAAGGAAAGGCTTATTGAGTATAAGTCGTTGGAGCATGGGAACCAAGGCAGCGTGGGCCTACAGCAAGATGTAAATATCAGTCAAACCTAAAAAGATTTAACTGACTGCTGTTAGAGCAATAAACCAGAAAAGAACTTTATATATGGCCTACTTAGATTTTTAGCATAGTGTCATACAAAATGAATATACAAGTTGGACAGTCTTTCAGAGGGATATATATATATATATATATATATATATATATATGTATATATATATATATATATATATATATATATATATATATATATATATGTATATATATATATATATATATATAAATATATATACACAAGTACATTAGGTTGGTAAAAATGACAAGTAACAAAATGCAAATGTGAGCAGTAACTTGTCTACCATGAGAAAAGAAGGTGTGACACTCTTTAAGACTAAATATTGTATTTAGTTTTCTTTAAAGAAAAATAACTATGTTTTTGTAGTCCTTCCACCTTATTACTTTCTACTCGGCCCTTTTTTTTCTCCTTTTTAGCTCCCTTCTACTTTTCTCCTTCTCTGTCCAAATCTCCATACACGTGTCTGTAGTTCACCTTTTATCTCCTTTTTTCGTTCTCCACCTATACCTGATTTTTCATGAGTGTTTACCTATCTCTTCCTTATGTACAAGCATATTAACTGCAGCACTATCCATTTTCTGTACAGTCTCTGGTTGACTGTGATATTGCTTTAATAATAAGGATGCTAAAGTTGTTTTCTTTTTGTTTGATATGGTACCTATATTCACCTGGGCTGTGTTTGAAATTGGTCCATTTCTAACAAGAAAGATTTTTCAGTGCTTAGTTAAAACCTAATTTAATGCTATTATACCCTCTTACACAACTCATATCATCCTGCCACACTCAAAATTACCCAAATATGTGATAGTATATTTACACTCATGTACATATTTCTTAGCAACAATACTTTTCTTTTTCTTTTTTCTTATTTTTCAGCCAGGTAAAGCCACAGGGCACAAATACGTCTTTCCAGGAGTAACCCAGGAGCACTGTCTGGTTAAATGACTTGCTAAGATGGACACTGAGGAGATAACATTCAGGGACTCAGGATGACATTTATGAGCAGCCAATACCCTTAATTTTCCATACTAAACGTCCTATGTTTCAATTTATTTTGTTTTCTGTGATCAGTCACCACGTTTTTGTGTGAGAGTATGTATATCCCCCCTGACATATGCTTTGTATATCTATGGTACTAACTATACTATATGTGTTTTTATAGCTTGCCCTGGTGAATTTTTTTGTTCACTGAATGGACTCTGTGTTCCACCCTGCGATGGTATAAAGGATTGTCCAGATGGCCTAGATGAAGCAAACTGTGGTAAGATATACATTTATCTAAGTTTTAGAAAATAATTTTATAAACTGCATGCTGCTGATAAAGCTGGAATTAGAAATTTAAGCCACAATTCCATTTCACAGACAATATAAAAAGGGAAATGACCAAAAAGAACTAAACAAATGTTCCCCACTATATACGATCCACCAAATAAGCAAACTCATAAAAGATAAACAGAATGAAGCATGGGCAAAATGCACATTGAAAATAATAAAAAGTATTGTTCATTTTGCACATGGCCAGCCCCTGTTATATACGTGCAAGGATGTACTTCTTACTTTCTCCTTATTTATTATTCTGAGTTTGAGTTCATACATCCTGAGGGAAAGGAAAACACCTTTTTTTCTTAAAATACCACATACCTGCTTCCCCAAAATCTGTGCAACCTCAGAACAAGAATAAGTGAGGGATATATGGAGGAAGTCTCCATATGCAGCTGCTCCCTTGAAGAAACACCAATAAATTTCTAACTATTGTGAAATAATATCTGGTATGTGTGTTTCTGTATGATATTTGTTGTGAATGATTTTTATTTCAACACATTGATGTTTGGGAACTTGAGTTTTGCCAGCTTTTAAGAAGGTGAACTGCCATACATCCCACAGGCCTCTGCCCATGTGACATGATTTCAAATACCTTTTTTAAATCCAACTTGTACTACAAAACAGTATTGTTTAAGAAAAAAAGGCTAATATTTTGAGTTTTGTTCATTAATGTAGCCAGAGTACAAAAAACTGCTCAGAATAACTTCACTTAGGAAGATTATCTAAGGTGGGGCAAATTTACGTATTATTCCAGTCCAGAATTTATAGCTGCTTTTCTGCATAACTGCCTGGAGATTGAGATTGCAAAGCCATACATATTCACAGGTAAGGGAAGCATATGCAGTATTGACAGCAAGTGATACTTATGGAAATGGTAAGTTTCAGGAAGACCTGATGCATCAGTGGAACTCATCATCAAAATCTTATGAGCATAAACAGAAAATATTATGCCCTGTGTTAAGTGGGGGATAGGCCCCTGCAGCAGCCATAAGGGAGCTTCTTTCATGCACCCCTTTACTTAACATTACTGGCACAATCCCACCACCTCAGGGTAGGTTATCTGTATTCAATAAAATGGTCGAGCTATAGAGCAGTTCTCAACAAAAAAATATCAACTTACATATATTTGTGGGTACAAGTTGGGAATATCTGGATAGTTCAGTTTTGGAGCTCCTTTTGAGTAGGTTATGTGCATTCAAAAAAGTGGTCCAGTTTTTTTATCGATTCTCAACAAAAACTCAAGTTACAGATAGTTTGGGGTACAATTTGGGAATGCCTGTATATTTCAGGTTTACAAATTCGTTTGGAGTGAAACATGATTTTACGGATTCTTCGGTATGAGTTTAACTGCTTTTACATAATTGTCATTTGGTAGCTCTGTGAGGAATTATGCCCAAATCATTATCTCAAGAATGTAGTAGATTTATTTAATTTGTTATTGCTTGAATCTCTGTTGAATAGCAAAAATGATCACATTTTGATTAAAAGTAGAGCTGGATTCCAGGAGATCAGGGCAGTATGGTATAAGGTGAACACCAAGAAGAAACAGCTACCCTGATCTTTGGTGACTGCAAAATGCAGGACTGTAAAATAGGCAGTGAAAGGAGACTGCCATGTGAAAAAAGGATGTCAGCTCATATAATGATACACAGTATTTAAACACAGCACTCATCTGTACTCTGTTTTCTGTGGTTGCTGCCCAAAACAAGATGGATGCCACACAGGGATATAATACTTATGCATATACATACACATGCCAGAAATACACACATACACACACACACATACACAAATGCATTTATCTATCTATCTATATATATATATATATATATATATATATATATATAGATTCACTTCATAACACTAAAAGTATGCATTACATACCTAGAGAGAGACTATGACTGCAGAGTTAATTTGATCACAATCCTTTTGTTGCAACCCAGTTTTGGTCATAGAAATGGTTGTTGATGAATTACATTGAATTATGCTACAGTTGAAGTTGAGGAGGTTGAATATAGCATCATTTAATTTATTTCACTAGAGTCTCTGTTGTGCAATAATGGAATTAGCATATTTATTTATTTTTTGTGTTATTTATGTATATAGGATCTCGACCATTATGATCACAAATGTAAATATATTGTTTAGATTTGCAATCATTAGGTATTGGTGTTTTATGGTTTAGTTGTTACTGATCGGTGATGAAATGGTGGGACATTTTGTGTTTTCCTTCATTTAATTTTCTGTCAGCACAATTATTCTCATTATAAATATAAATATAGTATAGTACTTCATATATAATATTATAGTATAATATATTACAGTTTATATGTATACATACACACACACATACACACACACACACACACACACACACACACACACACACACACACACACACAGATGCACTCACATCCACACAACACAGATAGAAACATAGGATCATAGGTTTTCACTAGGTATCGACCCGTAGGTCATTTCAAGCCTAGTCAGTTCATCCCAATGTAATTCCATAGATATGCTAGATAATACCTAGGATTGCATTTAGTAATAACTGCCCATGTCCAGGAGGTTTGTGGGCACTATCCCTGGTAGGAATTTACGGTGCCCCATCCACTCGTCCAAATTCCTCTTGAACAGTGTCATAGAGGTGCTCTGCTTCATATGAATTGGCAGCCTATTCAAAAGACATGGCAGTCACTGGGAGACAAATCTGTGCCTCCAGCACATCCTATTTAACTCATAGGCCATATTTAGGACCCTGGCATGGGTAGCTTGATTTATGGATATGCAGCAAGTTCATTAGGTTTGTGTCTGAGATTGCTCTGTGAGCCAGGTATAAGTCTCCCTTAAGAAGTTTATACAATACAGAGTATAGTGACAGGGACTTTAGTTGATCTGTGTACAGCACATGCTGCAGTCCCTTGATCTTCTTTGTTAGAAACCTCTGAGGTGTCTCCAGTTGCTGCAGGTGCTTTGTATGTTACATGCCAAATGGGGCATTATACTCAATTATGGGTCAGATTAGTGCCAAGTATAGAGGGGTTATAACCTCCTTTGCTCTTGAGATGATGCCTTTACTAATCAAGTGCCATTTCCATGTGGAAAAAGGATGGCTTTATGGCTTTTACAGAACAGTCTTTCCACATCAATACTTCATTTCTCTGCTACAATAAAGTAGTTATACAGGACGATTGACAGTTCTAGTGTAAAAAAGTGATCCCAGCTGACTGGCACAGACTGCACATATTACAGACCACACACACACACACACACACACACACACACACACACACACACACACACACACACACACACACACCTATGGTTAGATGTATTTCTAGTCTACATTCTGAACCTGATTTAGGTAGAGGTACCAAGCTCCTATATTACCCACCTGAGGCACTGCATACCCCATTCTTGTATTTATGGGTATGTACCACCAGTTCTTAGTTCTGCCAAGCATTGGATCAGTGCCCTGATACATTTCCTTGGAGTCAGGCACAGGTCCTGCAGCCAACATAACATGGGGGTTGGGAGGGTGGCCTAATGGTTAAGGTGTTTGCCTTACATACACAAGGTATAGCACTGTACAGGGTTTGAATCTCACAAGGAATAATTGGCTAGGCTTAAAATGGCTCACAAGGGCAGTTAGCCTAGTACTAGCCTATGAACCTATAAAGGTTGTGCTCTTCCTCATTTGTATACAATGTGGGCAAAATGCCCTTTCTTGGAACCGTGGCTGTGCTGTATATAGCACAAACTCATGGCAAACTTTTTCCCTAAACATAGACTATTTTGCAAGCCAGGCCTCATTCTGAACAAAACAATATGATTATACAATATTTTTGTCCGCAGTAATATAAATGCTTACATCACTTGATTGTGAACTGTTTAACACAGAAGATTGTTTTGTGTATAAAGCTACAACCATTGAAATCATTACCAACATAAATATACACTGACAGTATCCAGTAATGTGGAGAAATTCCAAAAAGAAATGAAAAATAAATTTTAAGGAATAAGTTTCCCTGTACACCTCCAGGTAGGCAAACTCTCCAATACCACCTTATTTAAATTCACCAATCACATGGTCATACAGCCATGAAAAAGGGTAGATATCACTGAAGTGAAAAGTATCCCGGCACCACATGTCTACAGCATTCTGTACAATTCTGGACAATATTATAATTAAAGTGCTGACACAGTTCAGAGTAGTAGTAAATGCCCAGTCCCTCACAACCAAAGCATCCAAAATGATGCACAACCCATGGACCATATACATCAAACTTAACTTCTCAGTAAGTAATCCTAACAACAAAGGTAGTAGCTCCATTTCCTGTTTGATGTATATGATCCAATGAAAAAGGATGTGGCAGAAATGAAGCTGCATTATCCCATTATATTTTTTTCTTATCCACAATTTACAGCTTTACACAAAGTAGGATTGCAGTCTGCAGCATTGTCACCTTTGTGACAGCAGCACTAATGCCTGCTGGAAACGAATATAATAAAGCAAAATGCATGGCAATAATAGCATTATCTTTCCAACTGCAAATGTGTTGCCCTTATGCAGTCTGAATATGCTATTTGGCATCATCCTAGATGATGTGAAGCAACTACCAATTAACAAAATAATACTGGAAGCCATTTATAACGACTGCAAATGCAGTGTCAGCAACAATTGTTTACACTCTGTTAACAAAGTCATCATACTAAGTATTGCTAACACTCTCTGTGGATCACTGGACTGTGACATGCTACTGAAATCCTTAATCTAGTATCTGAAGTTTCAACACATTTTGTCTGGATCTAAAAAAAGCAATCTACATCTCATATAATTTTGAGTATAAAGAGACTACTTTGAACACTCAAGAAGCCTCAATCCTCACCGCTAACACCAGTGAGAGGTGTCCACATAGGGAAAGGATAATAAATACACACACAGTAAAGTACAATTTCCCTTAAGAGCACACAGAGATCGCAATCAGTCTGGGGCTGGTTTCTCCGTTTTTCTCCAAGTCTCCAATAAGACTCCCCACTGGCACAGCTATAGTGTCCAGATCTCAGCCTAGTGGGCAAACTAAAACCTCCAGCACCCTCTCTGTCCAACCAGTGATTTGTGTCCCTGCCCAAGTAGCTCTCACACACACACACACACACACACACACACACACACCCACACACACACACACACACACACACACACACACACACACACTCACACACACACACACACACACACACACACACACACATGCACACACACACACACACACACACACACACACACACACACACACACACACACACACACACTTTGAGATAAGGGTTTATACAACCACACAGACACTCCTAGGGAAGGCTGGCACAGGTTCTCCAGCTGTGCCCCTTTTACCCAAACTATATAGTAGAAATCACTGCCACCACCCAGCTAATATTTATCAGCTACTCAAAGGCCCTTATGAAATGGTGTCCAATTATACTGTACAATATTATTATCCAAATGGTAAGTGTGACTGAACAGTCAAGACTTATTTGGAGTGACTTGGTACAGTATCACCATATACATGCAATGTACTCTTAGAGCTTAAATTATCTCTACACAAAACAGCTACAGTGGAAAGGTTTAAAAATATTTAATAATAAATAATAAAAACACAAGACAATACTTCTTAATAGACAGCGCTAGTCAAGAGTTCAGAGATCACAGAGAAATACTTAAAATAATACAGTAGCAAAAATTCTGACATCACAGAAAAACAAACTAGGCTAATCTTCCTATTTCCTAGCTATATCTAAGAGAAAACACAGTTCTAAAATCCTACTTACATCTAGACACAGGCAGAGATCTGGTGAGTTGGATGTTCTCAAGACAAATGCTCTCATGCTCTCATTCTGTCTGTCCTTAAATTGATAACACAGTACCACTAATTCATTTCAGATTACATCATTTCTCTCTGGTTCCCAGGCTAACAGATTCTCAGAGGATAATAGCCCTTGATCTTGCAGCTGGTCAGGAAACCAGAACAATAAAAACATTTATACATGCAAATTCTAGCAATTAACTCTGGTCTCAAGACATTAGGCAGAATGCCTTTATCTAGACATTTGGCTCTGTGTTTTGACATCAAAGAATTGACTTAGCAGCTTTCTTACAGCAGAGTGCACTGTTGTTAAATTTTTGCAGTTCAATATTCAATGCAGTCTTTTCACATTTAAGAGAACAAGCCTGTGGCTTACATTAATATTACAAATGACAGAATTATCTACAAAATTCTATCTGGCTAGACTGGCAGCCTTTACCTATCTTCACACATCTTCCCCCCTAGAGAACTCAAGCTAGTTTTTCAAGTGACCCTTGAGAAACGTTGCTTGAGAGGGTTAGGTCTATCTGAGTATACCTTACCCCATTCCCTGTCTTGAGAGCCCATCAGTGTTGGCATTGCTAATCCCACTGTGGTGTTGCACTGATATATCATATGCTTGCAACCTTAGGCTCCATTTTAGCAACTTGGAACTTTCCTGGCTGGCTTTGTTTAACCATGTTAGGGGATTGTGATCTGTCACTACAATGAATATTCTTCCATACAGATAAGGCTGAAGTTTCTGCAGTGCCCGCACTATGGCTAGGCATTCCTTTTCTACAGCTGCATAGCATTCCTCCCTGGGTTGGAGCCTATGACTGAAATTAACCACTGCTCTTCTCCTTCTGAAGAAATCTGGCTAAGTACAGCCCCCACCCCATGGTTTGAACCATCCACCTGCACAACAAATTCATTGCTGTAATCTAGACTGGCTAACATAGTGGGTCCTCCCAAAGTTTCCTACAGCTTCTGAAATGCCTGCTCACATGCTGGGGTCCACACTACCTTATCTGGCCTGTTCTTCCTTGTCAGGTCTGTGAGAAGCTATGGTACTATAACTGGGGACAAACTTTCTATAGTACCCTGCTGTCCCTAAGAATGCCCTCACCTGCTTTTTGGTAACAGGTGCAGTGCAGGCCATGCCTGAATGGCTTCTACTTTGGCAGGTTCTGACCTGATCTTACCACTCCCTGCTCTATGCCCCAGGTAAGAGACTTCTGCCATACCCACCTGACATTTGCTGGACTTAACAGTCAACTCTACCCTCTGTAGTCTGCCCAGCACATCCCTGACATGTTGTAGGTGCTCTTGTCAGGAATGGCTGCAGATTTTATTTTTTTATTTATTTATTACATTTGTTTACCGGGTAGTGTCCGAATGGATCAAAGGCCCATTTTCAGTGGAGACCCAGGAAGAAAAGCTCCACAATATTACTTACAACAAGATTAAAAGTAATACAGAGATTTATACAATACAATTGATAGAACAAAAATAAAAAAACAGGCAATAGTACAGCCAAGCAATTATGTATATCCAGCTGTGCTATTACTTAATAAGGACAAATAAAAAATTAGAGGATAGTAGATGGGTTGTTGTCAGAATTTGATGTGGGTTCAATGGCAATATCATCTAGGTAAGCAAGGGAAAACCCTCCTGCTAGGATATGATCTACCAGCCTCTGGAAAGTTGCTGGGACATTTTTCATCCCAAAGGGCATCTTTGTGAACTCATACAAGCCAAAAGGAGTCACAATGGCTGGCTTCTCTTTAGCACTGGGAGTCAAGGGCACCTGCCAGTAAACCTTGTTAAGATCAGTGGTTGTAAGATACTTAGCCCCACCCAGCTGCTCTAGGGCCTCATCTGTCCTAGGGATAGGGTAAGCATCTGACTCTATGTGACTATTTAATTTCCTGTAATCCACACAGAACCTGGTGCTGCCATCTTTCTTTGGCACCAGCACCACTGGGGAGGCCTAGGGACTGTTGGACTCTTGAATTACTCCTAGTTCCAACATTTCCTGTATCTCCTCCCTCAGAGTCTGTTTGACTCTCTCAGGCACCCTATAAGAGGCCTGCCGAATAGGCCTTTGGGGTCCTGTATCCACCTGGTGCTGCACCAGGTGGGTGCACCCTGGTCTCCCAGTGAACATATCCCCAAACTCCTGTAACACTGTTTGGATTTCTCAGACCTGGGTAGGAGATAGCTGCTGGGACATTGCTACACCTTCCACTGAGGTGTCAGTCCGAGCCTCACTGAGGAGATCAGTCACAAGATCTCCTTCAGACTCCTCCTGCAAGCCACTGCAAATGCTCAGCACAAGGGTCTCCCTATCATGGTAAGGTTTCATCATGTTAACATGGTACAGTTTGTGCCCCTGCCTCCTGCCTAGCAGTTCCACCATGTAGTTAACATCACTTACCATTCTTACCACCTTGTAGGGTCCCTCCCAAGCTGCTTGCAGCTTGTTGTGTCTGACAGGAATGAGAACCATTACCTGCTGTCCTACAGCATACTCTCTAGCTCGAGCATTCCTGTCATACCATACCTTTTTCTGCTGGGCTTCTGCCAGATTCTCCTGGGCCAAGCCCATGAGTTCCCTGAGCCTTGTCCTGAGGTTTAGGACATATGCCACAACAGACTCCTTGTGAGATTCACACTCACCTTCCCACTTATCACAAATTAAATCTAGAGGTCCCCTCACGCTATGCCCATACAGCAACTCAAAGGGTGAAAAACTTCTGGATTCCTGGGAAAAATCTCTGTAAGAAAACAACAGATGGGGCAAATATTTGTCCCACTCCCTCTTAAACTGGTCTGCAAATGCCCGTAGCATGGACTTGAGTGCAGAGTTTAACCTCTCAACAAGACCATTAGTCTGGGGATGGTAGGGGGTGGTCTTCCTGTGCGTCACCCCACAGTACTCCACAGACAAGCCAGCAGGTCTGACATGAAATTGGCACCTCTGTTAGTCAGTATTTCTTTTGGCAAACCTACCCTGCTAAAAATCTCTAACAAAGTATTTGCCACCTTTTCTGCCTTAATGGAGGACAGAGCCACTGGCTCAGGGTATCATGTAGCATAATCCACTACCACTAGGATATACTTTTTCCCTGTGGAACTTGGGGAACTCAGAGGCCCCACAATATCCATAGCTACCCTCTGAAATGGCTACACAATCACAGGCAAAGGCATCAAAGGAGCTCTCACCTTGTCTCCTGCCTTGCCTACCTTTTGGCACTGCTCCCAGGTCCTGCAGTACTCTGTTACATCTCCGAAAATTCCAGAACAATAGAAGTTCTGCATAATATGTCTCTTTGTACATTTTATGCCCATATGACCTGCAAAGGGAATATCATGGGCTATGGCTAGAAGCGCCAAATGGTAGGCTCTAGGCACTACCAACTGCTGTATTCTCTCACCTTCTAGCCCTCCTTCAGGGGTCCACTCTCTATACAGTAACCCTTTGTCCCAGTATACAGAATCCCCCTTCCCTTGAAAATCAGAGGCCTCACTAGCTACCTGCCTCAGACCTTGCAATGTAGGGTCTGAGAGTGGAGCCTGTCTCAACTCTCTCTTTGTAACCCTTCCCAGCTCCCCTTCCACAGGAAGTCTGGCATCCTCTGACAGTGGTGCCTCACTGTCAGCCTGGGTACTACTACTCACCTCTACCTTTGCAGTCACTCTGTCCAAGGGAACATCAGTACCCACAAGCAGTTGTGGCTCACCTTCAGTCTCACTGCTACAACGTAGCTTCCTCCCTGAAGTAACCACCTCACCAGTCCTGGCTGCAAGTATGCATTCTGTCTGTGTCTCCCCCAGGCTACCAGTCCCACATGCTTGTCTCCTAGCCTGACTGCTCATAACTGCATAAACAGATGGTACTGCGTCATCCATATCCTTCCATATCAGGACATCTGCAGGATGGTAGTTTGGTACCCAGGTTGTCTCAAGACAACCTACTATTGGCATTTTGTCTTCCCCACTTACTGGCTCTCTCACCTTTTGTTCCCCACATGGCCCCACTGGTTCATTCAAAACATTTAACCCTAGGTCCTAGATGTGTACCTGGACTAGTGGTTTCCCCTGATACTGGCAAATTCTGTTGGTTCAGTCTGTGCTGACCACCATGGGTTCCTTTAGACCCATGAGCAGTACTGGTCATCCCTTTCCTGTGCAAGGATGCCCTCCTTGCTAGGTATAGGTCTCCCTTCTTCCCCAACTCATCTGAAGTAGCACATTGTCTATCAGCTAACCAGATCCTCATGTCCTCCGGCAAAGTGCTAAGGGCTTGTTAACTCACCAAAAGGTCTGCCAGCTCTTGAAAAGTGGTGACCTGACATCCACTCACTGACCTATGAAAATAATTGCTAAGTTCAGCAACATATTTACACACACTTTCATCTGCCTTGCATCTATGCTCACGAAACTTTTTCCTATACGTTTCAGGTGTTAGCTTAAAAGATTCTAAAAAGTGATTTTTAACAGCAGTATAATCAAAATATTCACAATCAGCAAGTTTAGACAACACAGTTACAGCTTTACCATAAAGTAAGGGGGTCAGGAACTGTACCCAGAGCCATTGGTCAACATCATACTTTTTACATACCCTCTCAAACATATGAATGAAACTATCAAAACTATCCCCCTCTTTAAACTGCAGAAGAAATTTACTGACTTTTTGTGCTTATGAGGTCCAGTTACTCCCTTCCCCACTACCTCCATGACTCTGACGAAAAGTCAGCATCTCCTTCTCATGCTCCCGCTGCCTCTCCTTTTCCTCATCTTCCAGGCATAGCAGTTTCTTATTCTCCTCAGCCTGCAACTGTCGCAGTTTCTCATTGTCCTCACTCTCTAGACACCTCAGTTTCTCAGCTGTTTTTATTTCCAAACACCTGGCCTCCAACTCATGTCTCTTTAGCTTCAGATGGATTTTTAAGTCCTCTGCAGAAAGGTTGAGCTGTCCATTATCTGAGTGTGGTACATCTCCACTGCCAGACTGATCGTCCTCCTGGTTGCTGTTTTCTGATGCAGGTGTGACCAAAGCTGCAATCATGTCTGCCTTAGCCGGGTTTCCATGTACCAATCCCCTAGCCTGGCACATCTCAGCCAGCTGGTTCCTTGTTAGCTTTCCGTACTCCTCTGCTGACATGCTGCCTGCTTTCCCTGACTAACTAAGCTAACAAAAGAAATAAAACAATTCTGATCTGAACTCTGAGTATTCACTGCATGGCTGATTTAAAGTACAAAACATCTTCAGTGATCACTGTACACAAGCTAGAGGAATTCACTCTACCCACACCACTACAAGCCAATTATTACTTGCCAACCAATTAATATGTGATGTGGATATTCCACCACTGCCAAACAATTAATATGTGACACCCGTGCACTGGCCCAGCAATCAAGGAGCCTCAATCCTCACCACTAACACCAGTGAGGGGTATCCATATAGGAAAAGGATAATAAATACGCACACAATAAAGTACAATTTCCCTTAAAAGCACACAGAGATCACAGTCGGTCTGGGGCTGGTTTCTCTGTTTCTCTCCAGGTCCCCAATAAGACTCCCCACTGGCACAGCTATAGGGTCCAGATCTCAGCCTAGTGGGCAAGCTAAAATCTCCAGCACCCTCTCTGTCCAACCAGTGCTTCATGTCCCTGCCCAATAGCTGACACACACACTTTGAGATAAGAGTTTATACAACCACACATACACTCCTGTGGAAGGCTGGCACAGGTTCTCCAGCTGTGCCCCTTTTACCCAGACTATATGGTAGAAATCACTGCCACCACCCAGCTAATATTTATCAGCTACTCAAAGGCCCTTATGAAAGGTGTCCAATTATACTGTGCAATATTATTATCCAAATGGTAAGTGTGACTGAACAGTCAAGACTTATTTGGAGTGACTTGGTACAGTATCACTATATACACTACATCTCTACACAAAACAGCCACAGTGAAAAGGTTTAAAAATATGTAATAATAAATAATAAAAACACAAGACAATACTTCTTACTGCACAGTGCTAGTCAAGAGTTCAGAGATCACAGAAAAATACTTAAAATAATATAGTAGCAAACGTTCTGAAATCACAGAAAAACAAACCAGTCTAATTTTCCTATTTCCTAGCTATATCTAAGAGAAAACACAGTTTTAAAATCCTACTTACATCTAGACACAGGCAGAGATCTGGTGAGTTGGATGTTCTCAAGACAAATTCTCTCATGATCTCATTCTGTCTGTCCTTAAATTGATAACACAGTACCACTGACTCATTTCAGATTACATCATTTCTTTCTGGTTCCCAGGCTAACAGATTTTCAGAGGTTAATAGCCCCAGATCTTGCAGCTGGTCAGGAAGCCAAAACAATAAAAGAATTTTACATGCAAATTCTAGCAATTAACTCTGGTCTCAAGACAATAGGCAGAATGCCTTTATCTAGACATTTTGGCTCCGAGTTTTGACATCAAAGAATTGACTTATCAGTTTTCTTACAGCAGTGTGCACTGTTGTTACATTTTTGCAGTTCAATATCCAATGCAGTCTTTTCACATTTAAGAGAACAAGTCTGTATCTTACATTAATATTTACAAATGACAGAATTATCTACAAAATTCTAGCTGGTTAGGCTGGCAGCCTTTACCTATCTTCACATCATTACCAACATAAATATACACTGACAATATCCAGTAATGTGGAGAAATTCCAAAAATAAATGAAAAGGAAATTAAAAAAAATGTAAGGAATAAGTTTCCTTGTACACCTCCAGGTGGGTAAACTCTCCAATACCACCTTATTTAAATTCACCAATCACATGGTCAGATGGCCGTGAAAAAGGGTAGATATCACTGAAGTGAAAAGTATCCCTGCATCACATGTCTACAGCATTCTGTACAATTCTGGACAATATTATAATTAAAGTGCTGACACAGTCAGAGTAGTAGCAAACTCCCAGTCCCTCACAACCAAAGCTTTCAAAGTGATGCACAACCCCATGGACCATATAAATCAAACTTCTCAGTAAGTAACGTTAACAACAAAGGTAGTAGCTGCATTTCCTGTTTGATGTATATGATCTAATAAAAAGGGTGTAGCTGAGATGAAACTGCATTATCCCATTATATTTTTTTCTTATCCACAATTTACAGCTTTACACAAAATAGGATTGCAGTCTGCAGCATTGTCACCTTTGTGACAGCAGCACTAATGCCTGCTGGAAATGAAGATAATAAAGCAAAATGCATGGCAATAATAGCATTATCTTTCCAGCTGCAAATATGTTGTCCTTATGCAGTCTAAATATGCTATTTGGCATAATCCTAGATGATGTGGAGCAACTACCAATTAACAAAATAATACCAGAAGCCGTTTATAATGACTGCAAATGCAGCACCAGCAACCATTGTTTACACATTGTTAACAAAGTCATCATACTAAGTATTGCTAACACTCTCTGTGGATCATTGGACCGTGACATGCTACTGGAATCCTTATTCCAGTACTTAAAGTTTCAGCACATTTTGTCTGGATCTAAAAAAGCAATGTACATCTCATATACTTTTGAGTATAAAGGGACTACTTTGAACACCAATCCATTTTTTGCACATAACCTTTTAACCCCAAGAAACTACAGTTTGCACTGAGTTTAAAGAAGACCAAATTAAGTTATTGCTTCATCTACATCATTTTAATTAATGCCACAATTTTCTTAGTAAACACACAGATAATGGCAATAAGGTAGTAATACATGCTTGTCTGCTGTGAGGTTTGCTTGGACTTCTGTCACATAAAACTGATTAATTTCTTCTTGAATGGTTCTGTTGTAGTCATGGTTAACAATGGCATGTTGTTAGACACTTCTCTATCTGTGACCTTTCAGGGCCATTTGAGTCACTATTTAACTATAGCCTCTGAACAGGCATTGTGCCATTTAAAAGGAGAACTGCAATTCATCCTTCTAAACAAGGGCAGACTATGAACAGGTCCAAGGGAACTACTGACCCATTAGTTTGCAAAGCCTTGGAAAGAATTATGGAAATGAAACATTCAGACACTGGACCCCATATAGTTTGTTGTTGTCAAAAGTAGGTCATGTCTACTAAACCTATTGGACTTTTTTGAGAAGGTCACCAAGACAATGGATGATGGCAAACTGGTGCATACTGCCTACCTTGACCTGACTAAGGCATTTGATACAATACCCTAGTCAGGCATTGTAAACAAACTCATGGAATTATGTATAGACCTCTCTGCAACACACTAGATAGTCAGCTGGCTCAGAGATAGGACCCAGGAAGTTAAGATCATATAGACCACCTCCACAAAGAGGCCAGTCACTAGTGGAGTCTTTCAGGGCTCTGCACTGAGTCCTGTCTTCTTTGGTAGCAACCTCTTAGAATTCACGGCCAATGTCAAGGGTCTCTGGCTAACCAAGTTTGCAGATGATTGCAAACTAAGAGCAGTAACTGAATTCCACCCCCACCCCCACTCCCAAGATACTGACATCTTACAGGAAAGTCTAAGACAAATAAATGTCTGGTGCCAAAGCCATGGCTTAAAACTCAATGCCAAGAAATGCATAATAGTACCTTTTGGGAAGTCAGCCAATCTAAAAAACTACTTCATTGATAAAACACCCCACAGAATAGATCCAGTAATTGGGGATTTGAGGACGCATGTAGATAGTATCCTGGCCTTTGTCCAACATATGTCTCAGGTAGTAGGAAAGATATTCTATACCACTCAACTTATAAGTATGAATGTGGCATCTAGGTTCATAGAGATCATCCTGCCACTGTAGTCAGTCCTTGTCAGACCCACTACTGAGTATAATGCCCCCATTGATATGTACCTGACCAGGCATATGCAACAAATGGAACATCCACAAAGGTTCATCACAAAAAGAATACAAGGTGTAAACGCAATATCCTATACGGATTGCCTCAAAGCCACTGTTTCCTACAGACTGCTGACAGGTGAGCTATGCATGGCATACAAGGCATCTTTGGATTCCACTCGATGGCTCTTCTGCATATCCACAGGCAAGCAGCATCAGAACTATGAGATATAATGACCTAAGCTTTGCTTACAAC
Source organism: Protopterus annectens (assembly GCF_019279795.1). Classification (NCBI taxonomy): domain Eukaryota; kingdom Metazoa; phylum Chordata; order Ceratodontiformes; family Protopteridae; genus Protopterus; species Protopterus annectens. Next base: position 1,546,445,738 of record NC_056725.1, on the reverse strand, counting down.
ATAAATTGTGCAAGTTGGAGGGACAGGTATGTTCCTCAGAGAATTCCCTTTCTCTGAAATATACTTCCCATCCATGTGAACTAGAGCCCTTCCCAAACCCTATTTAAGCATAATTTGGACTAGTGGGTGGAAAACTGAAAATTCACCTCAGGTCTGGTACCTGTGTCTCTGATAGACAGAGGCAACCATGAAATAATGATCTACTTAAAATAAACCTTTTAGAATAATCTCTATGGCAAAGTAACTCATGGGATACATTTGCGTTACATGGTTTGGTTTATAAAGGCCCTAGTGGTCGCTAGCCTAGTATAATACCTATGAACCTATGAACTAAATCCCTCAACAAAAGCTTGTTCTCTTGTGTCTTGCCATAGTTACTTTTAGGTTTTCTAAGGTTCAGGTAAACACTAGACTGCTAAACATGCATCCATTATTCCTAACAGAAATGTCACTCCAGATTCTCATCTACGTCATTAAGAACCAAATGTATCTACTTCCACTTGAAAGGGAAGTCTTACATCTAACAATACACTTAGTCCTTCTAATCTGGGCCCTTTTGACTTTACTGATTCAGTTGTGTCTATAAAGGGGAAGCACGTTCTCATTATACTAATAAATACTTATATCCTGCCAGTAAACGCCTAGACTATTTCACCCATGGTCTCAGATGTTGCTGTGTACATTTTACTTGTATGGATCATGAAACTGAGAGGTGATAGTCTATTGTAACTCACAAGTCCTTATAATTTTTTATGACAGTGACACCCAGCTTCCCAAATGGTAGATGCAGTCTATCCCTTTATGCACAAAACTCATGCATGCATATTTTGTTATATTAGTCTTTAACATATTCTCATTCATCAGTTTGTATAGCACATCCAGGCCCTGCTAGTGCAGTCAAATCAATTTATATTATGTTGATGATGCAAAACAGAGGATCTATATCATATTAAGTGTAAATGTCAAACAGCACAACAGGGAAAGTGCTGAAATGTCAAGGATTGTTTTTTGAGATTGCAGTACAGTGAAGATTGGGATATTTGCTCTTTCCTCACTGTAGTGCGATCTCGGAGTTGGAATATATATTTAGCAGGCCACAATACTGGATTTGAGTTTCATCATTTTTGCTCTCGTGAGCATTCGATATTTTCAGTTTGCAATGTTATGATATAGACGCCAAAACAGATGTATAATATATAAGGTGTCCATTTTATGTGAACTGAGTTTACCACTATTACAGAAGGTAATGATTAAGCTGTGTGGAGCTTTTTGTGTTTGTCCACTAAATGCAACATCTGCTTTCCTATATTCTTTAAATTACATGCAGCATTAATATTCATTAGAGAGTTACCTAGTGCAATACTGTTAAATACCAGAGTAGCCACTAGATGTGATTGTGTATCTAGAACAAGTGAAACATTGTTAATTACTAGGTGTATACTTAGAACCAACAGTCTTTATTATTATTATTATTATTATTATTATTATTATTATTATTATTATTATTATTAGTATTAGTATTATTATTGTTGTTGCTGTGGTTAATGAGGTAAATTCTGGTCAGCAACAAGTGCTTGTGTGCTAATAGTTCATGACACACTTGCTCACTGCCATTTGCTCTAAAAGGCAAATACCTAACTCAGACTAGACCAATCTTGCTTAATTACTTGTTTTTCCAAATACCTGACCTTATTAAACTGTATAGCTTTACCAGAGCCTTATCAGAGTGCTAACTCTAACCCTAAACCTCCCAGCCTTTTCCTAACCCAAGTCTTCACTGCATAACTCTAAAACTCCATTCCTGCTCCCAAAACCTAAAATCTCTGATTGCTCTCTAAACTTAAAACTGTACTCCCCCTTCCTAACCCTAAGCATCTGATTGCTGCTTAAATCTAAACTTCCAGTCCCTCTCCAAAAATTAAAAATCCTGATTTCTTCCTAAACCTAAACTTCCACCCACCCCCCAAACCTAAAACTCACATGCCAGTCCCTAATTGTAAACTCCCTTTCTGCACCCTAACCCTAAAACTCCCCTATGAGTCCCTAAACCAAAATTCCCTTCCCGATTACTGCCTGAAACCCTATGCTAAACTCTCAACCCCTCCCACTCCTACCCAATGGCTGCTGGATTTATCTTGCTCAAACCTGAATATGAGTTTGAGTCAGGTGACACTCTCTTAGCACAACTGCTATACTTTAATCAAACTCATGTTTGAGTTTGACTACAAGCTTGTAACCTGTGCAAGCTACATGATCATCAAGTCCCTGACTACAAGACAGTGGCCTTTGAGAGTTTGTGCCTCAGGCACATGATGTATACCCAGTAAAACCACTAGGTACAAGGCTCTTTCAAGAGTGACCTGGGACCACCATCTGGTTAAGTAACTTTCTCATAGTCACAGAGTAGACAAATAATACTAAAAGAACCAAACCTAGAGTGTAGAGTATATTCAAGAATAAAAACACTTCTTTTGTAGTGATTGCTGAATGCAAGACTTACATCACAAGGCAGTAGTAAGAGAACATTTCAGCCTTATAAAAACATGTAACACTTTATTTTTTGTATTTTCTAGGCCACACGGTGTGGTGCCCAATATTCATTTCCTGCACAAAGTAGATATTCACCAGCATGGCACTAGATTCTGACATTTGTTGCAAGGTCCATTGCAGTTGCTAGTATGGCATATCTGACATCTGCTGTGGTAGCAGGGGAACCACCAGGTCATACACCTTGCTGAGTCTCATCTGCAGAGATATTATCTGATTAAAATGGCTGACTACAGCAAATTATAGGCTCATAAGTTATTATTAGACAACCGGTGTGAATCACTGATGGAAGGCCTAGCCAGTGCACCTCAGTAAATGTTTAAATGAATTAGTAGCTCCCATACTACATACCACAGTTGCAAATGTGCAAGTACCCATCCACTCGTGAAAACTAGTATTAAACTTGGATAATGTGCTTCATTAACATGCAAGGGAGGTGTACTCATTATTTAGGAGATACATAAGGTCACATGTCTATGGCACTAGTAGGTCCCGTTTATGTTATAACGAAGACTGAGGTCTTTGGGGTGCAGTATTATCAGTCTTATCAGTCTTTTGAAGGTAATGGAGGTTTAATAAGGCAGGACTTGTTATAACACAAGGTTAAGAAAGGATTACCACACAGAAGCCTATATGAGAGTAAAGTGACACAGTTTTTAATCTATCATGGTAATTTAAGGAGCTTAGTCTTGATTTTTTTTTGTGTGTGTGTGGGGAGACCATGGTTGGGGTTTTAGAGGTGTGTAAAGTATTTGGGGAGTTACATGTAAAGGGGACATTGTATTGTATGATGTGCCTAATAAGGAAGGAATTGAGGGGAATTATGACTTTTTTTAATTTAGATGACAAGCTTTTGATAATTAGGTGAATGAGGCAGAATAATTTCCTAACAATGACTGACAGTTGGTAGTCAATGAATGGCTTTTTGTTGACAAATGTGCCTAGATCTGTAATGACTGTGTTGATTTTAAGGGGGGGGCATTTATATCGTATGCATTTCGATAGTCCTGTTTCCTTAATGTAGCTATACAACATTTTTTGGTATTAAACATGAATCTATGGTCATTAACCAAGTACTGGCATGATCAAGCTCTTCCTGGAAGACCTAGGGGTCACCAGATGGGTTAATAATGGTACCCAGTTTGCAGTCATCAGCAAACTTGGTTAACCAGTAAGCTCTGATATCTGCCTTCATATCAAAAAAGTAAATGCCAAAAAGGAGGGGACCCACAACAGAGGCCTTTTATACACAAATAGTAATATTTGTTTACATGGAAAACGTAGTACCACCATCTTTACCATATGTATTATGTACAACTGCATTCACTGTATGTGTTTTATCAGTGATCTCTTTGATTATACATCAGAAGATATAAAGGTTAATGTTTAAGCTTGTGAGCTTGTCAACATTACTAGCATAGAGAATTATATCAAAGGCTTTTGCCGGTCCAGATAGGCAGAGTGGATCAATTATCCTTGCCATGTCTTCAGAAACTGTTTAAAGACGTTGGCTACACTGATTATATAGAATCAACCTTTAACAAAACCAAATTTATTAGAATCAAGGGATTTGTATACCACCTGTTTCATTATTTATAACTTTGGCCACAGTGCATTCCATTACCTTACAAATGTTATTGATAATTCATAGGTAGTTACTAGGCTTGCAGTCCAGGGGACCATTGAGGTGCCTAGCCCAAATTCACAGTTGCCCTCAAGTACTGTCTGGTTATGTGACTTGCTCAAGGTATCAGAGTAAGCAAATAATAGCTAAGAGAATTAAACTCTGTAACATAGGAATTACAGCCTTAACTGTCTGTGCATCTGACAGGTTTATAGTTATCAGGGTCTGTTATACAACTACCCATGTGCAGCAATTACTATAGCAGATCTATAAACATTTGATACCTAAAGAATAAAGAAACTAAAGTGGAATAGGTTCCTATGAGATTTAGCAAAGCTGTATTTGTGCTGACGTGTGACAACTAGGATTATTGTGGGGGCCTATAGACCTTGTGTTTTTGGATTTCAATAGTACTGGATAGTACCAATAGCACTTAGTTTAAAGTGATTCTTCTGAGTCAGTTTTCAACTACAGCCTAAAAATAGGCTAAAGTGAGTTTAAGTCCACACAATGCAAAAGTAAATTACAGGTTACAGTCCTAGTACTAGTCTTATAAGCAAACTTGATTGATTTTGCATCTGTACAAGACACTGCCAGCATCTGTTGTGTGGAAAGCAGCTGCATGCAAATGTCCTAAAATTATAGAAGCAGGAATAAAAGTGAAATCTAAAGTCCTGAACCCTCTGGTCAATAAACAACTACACTTTGAGCTCTGATGGAATGCTTCCCAGCTCAAAGAGACAAGGCAAATACATTCTGCCAAAAGATGGATGACCCTAGTCCTCTTATTGTAAAAGCACAGCAAAAAAGGCCCCTCAGATGTATGCAACAACAAACAACTTATTCCTTAGCTAAATCACCCCTGTATAAGGTGATTACAAGACAAAACAGTTTAAGTAGCAAACAGTGATGAGAAAGGGTGATTCCTAGCAGAAATATACCTTAAATGCACAGAAAATTGCAAAATACAACCAGCCTATCACTTAAACAGTGAAAAGCAAGTGCAATATTTTAGTTTAAGAACTTGTCTTTGTCTGTATGGTTCTGGATTCAGTGGAAACACCTCCTGAAGCACAGGCCAGATGCCAAAGTTTGCTGAGCTCTGTAGAAATGAGCTTACAGATTTTTTCTGAGGTTTCCAGTTCACATATACTAGGCCATGAACTAGTGCCAATAGATGAAATATCCCAGTCCTCTTAATGTAAAAGCACAAAATAAATGACCACTTAAGAATGTAGGCTAACACAAAACTTTAACAAACTAGCTAGATAAGGTGATTTCAAGTCAATCAGACTGACAGCAAGACAGTTTGAGAAAATGCAATAATTTCAGTCTTAAATACAGATAAATGCACAAATAAAGCAAGAAAATATTAGTCAATCACTTAAATAGCTTCTGGAATTGCAGTTTTTAAATAAAAGTACTTAGCTTTGCCTGAATGGTATGTGATGCAAGGAAATCAATTCAAAGGTACAGGCAAGGGCACCAAGCATTGCTGTTGCTGTGGGAATCAGACAAGAGCTTCACAAACATGCCAAATTTATTTATCCATCCACAATCCCTTTTTCCCATTTTGGCACATGGGTCGGAGTGTCACTTCAACAGTGACAGTCTTCTAGAGCCAAGGTTCACACCTCTGGGTGGCTAGTCTTGTAACGGTTGTCCTTTCATCACACCTATGGCCAATTTAGAGGGTCCAGTCCACCTACTACATGCCTTTGGAATGTGGGATGAAACTGGAGCACCTAGATGAAACCCACGCAAACACAGGGAGAACATGCAGATGCAGTACAGAAGGCACCCCTGACAAGAATCAAGCTGGGGAACCTCTTACTGTCAGGTGGCAATGCTATATATGGCACCACTACACAGGCACTTAAAACATTTTGCAAAATCCATTTACCATGGCTAAAGTTACAAGAATACAACAATTAAGTACCAACAAACATACAAAGTAGCAAATTATACAGTAACACTACTTCTTAAAAATGATTTAAAGTGCAAAAATCTGTTGATAAAGCAGTTAAATGAAGTGCAAACCAGCAAAATACATCTTTTATCTGCCAAGGATGGCACAGGATTTATTCAGGACCATTTTAGAGTGTGACAAGGATGTTAAGCATGCTAACTCATGAGCAACATTTGCTTGCTTAGTGGGCTCTGAGTATTATGGATCTGTGTAAAACAATGGATGGAAAAAAGTACTTACTTACACAACTGAAAATAGCAATCAAAGGAGCAGGGGAGACTTGGTCAGATTACAATAAGGAGCAAAAGCCAGAGACACTGGCTTTTAAAACCACAACAGCAAAAAGATGGGGAGGTTCAAGCTGCTGTAAGAAGTCAGACAATCAGATACTACAACTTGTTGTAGTATGTCAGGTCAGCATGTGAGCCAAAATTGCTAGGAAAATGTTTTGACCTAGTGATATATAGAGGTAATTAAACAAAGACCAGGACAGTAATCCAGTCAGTAAAACAGATCTGTACAAACCAAATAAAACCAGATACAAGAGCTTTAACAACACAGCTAAATTCCCACCAAAGCTAATTGTACGTGTTTTGGCCTAGACTTTTAACAATAAGTTCTCGGCTAAAGAATGAAAAAAAAAAACAGTTTGCTTACAGAAAATCCAAGCTGATATAAGAAGTCAGACAAATGAAATACTACAGCTTGTTGTCCAGAGTATATCAGGTCAGAATGTGAGCCAGAATAGCAGGGAAAATGCTTTGGCCCAGTGATATATAGAGTTTATTAAACAAAGACCAAGATAGCAATCCACTCAGCAAAACAGATCTGTACATACCAGATGCAACCAGATCAAAGAGCTTTTACAAAGCAGCCAAGTTCCCCCAAGGCTGGCTATAAGTGCTTTGACCTCTACTTCTAACAATAATGGCTCAGCTAAAGAGCAGAAAACAGTTTACTAACAGAAAATTCAAGCTGCTGTAAGACACCAGACAAATCAGGTACTACAGCTTGTTGTCCACAGTTAATCAGGACAGAATGTGAGCTCAATGTTATTGAGCATTTTACTTCTGTGCACACTATATTTAGTGTAATATATTTTATTTTAAATTACTCACCTTTAATAATTTAAATGCCTGCTGTGTAGTAAGTCATGCTGTAGTTCCTATTACAGGCAATAAGTAATGCATACCTAACACAGCATAACTATTATTTGAACATCATGTGCTCCAAGCAAAAATCCACTCGTTCAGGTACACGTACCAATATACAGGTCAAATGTCTTCAAGGGGACTTGACGTTCTCTTTTTGCATGAAGCAAATAAAGGTGTAAAATATATGAGCTCAGTTCCACAAAGTTCCAAGTACCTTACCTCCCTTCCTGTTAATTCTGAGTACTGTGAGATCGGTCTGGGCAGCTAATGTTTTTAATCCTCGCAGGGTATTTCTCTTCTCCACTGTTACCTGATCATGCAGTTAATATATCTAAGTAAGGGGTATGAGAGATGAAAAGCCCTACATGAGGGATGCAGGAGGCCTTGCCCTTTTGGAGTTTTGTGTAGTTAAGTATAGTGAGTTTGTTTTGTTTACAATCATTTTGGATCAATGAGACTGTGACGGATGTATATGCAGGTGAATTCTTGAAGTGGAGTGGCATGAAACAAAGTAGTACTTCAGTACAAACTGAAGGCCATCTTTACTATCTTAAATATTTTACAGGTCTGACAATAAAGCTGATTAATGTAACAGTTTCCAGTAGTTTTACTACTGGTATAACTACATTTAAATATAAATACAGCCTAGACTATCTTTTAATTACAATACATAGATAAAAAACAAGCTTGCTTGGTTGTGGTAAAAGAAACTGAAACTCTGTTTAATAGCAGGACCTAATACCTCAGTGACAAAGTTCTTGAAGGTGATCCTTACATGAGAAAGATATCGACATGACAAATATGTAAGAAACCAATCTGGATCCTCTGCCTACATTGTCAGCATGTGCTGGAAGTTGAGATTTGGAATTCCCTTACTTAAAATGATTTGATGTGCCACTCTGCAGACCTTTGAAATGTAGAAATTAAACAGGTCTGTGAGACTGAGTTTATAAACTGACAATTCTGGTGAGATAAAAAGTAGTGAAATGTTCCTAGTCCAGCCAGCAAAAGAACATGATCCCTTTTAGTGGCTCTTTTAGCCCCTCTTTTAGTATTCCAAAGGCTGCCATACATCTGATTATTCCATGAACTGCATAACTTGAGAGATGGCAATAAGGCACAGGTTAGTGCAGAAGGATCTTAACTGCAGCTCATACATTGTTATTAAACTGACATCCAGATCATTTGATAGGTGTTCCCAAAACTCTTGCTGGGAAAAAAAGATGTGCTAAGGAAACTCAAAGACTGAACATGAAATGAGTGGGGAATCAGTTCCTCTTGAATTGTCTGAATGACAGTGCATTCTCAGACCCACCAGATGACAGCTTTATTTGCAATTTTAATTCTGTGGTTCCCCCCAAAAGGCTAATTCTTCCAGTCAGAATAGCTGTCTAAAGGATGCATACGTTTTACCCAAGTCTACCCAAGTGCTTAATTACCATTTTTACCCTCGGTAGCTTCCTCATCCCCTTTGCATTGTCATAACTGTTATGTTGTAGACAGTGAACTTCACCCAACCACATGCAATAAATCATTCAGTATTTATCATTAGCATCTGGGTTTAGTAGCTACACCCCTTTCTCAGAGATTAACTGATTGTGGCTTTATTCAGATATCTAATATAATATAGACTACAAAGCTGGATGATCATTTTATGTGTTACATTACTATATATGGTCTTTAATTCCACCTATTTTTTTTTCAGTTTGTCCAGCTAAATTCAGATGCAAAGAGGACAACACATGCATTGATTTTTATCAAGTCTGTGACACCCACATGGATTGCGTAAATGGAACTGATGAAAGCAAGTGCACTGAAGGTATGTGAAGCTAGTACTCTAGCAAACAGCATTCACTCAGTTATGGTTAGTTCATCCAAACGCATACATTTGAAAGAGTCTGTTCTCTGCAAGCAGTAAAGCCTTGTAAATTCTTCACTCTTGTTACCTCAGGTGCATACCTCTACATAGCAACAAGCAGAAGAAATTGACAACTGTCTCTCAGATAAAGTCGTGTTTAACATTCATGCTAGATGTCCAACTCACCAATCAAAAAAACTGTAGTCTTCTTTCAGATAAAGCTGTGTGTATCAATTATGTTAGCTTTTTCAAATAAGGAATCGTGCTGATTCACCAAGTGAACTTTCATAGAGCTCTGCAGTTGTGAAGATATTACAGTGAAAGCCACCTTCAACAACCCTGACTCTAAGGTTTTTCTCCCTACACTCCTTGTGTGGGGGACATCCCCACACCCCACTTACTTACATATACCAACTCCACATGTGCACACTAGTTGAGTAAATAGTGAACTCCATTGGTGTTGAAGGCAGACTTTAATGAATTTACTCTGTAGCATCCACACTCATCACTGGAAGATGTCCAAACTACTGACAGGCTCCTTCCAAAACCAAATTTGAAATATATTTTAAGTTCAGCATTTGTGGCAGTCACAGAACAGCTGAATTATGGACCATGAATATTATGGCAATGTTACTGGGAGAGAACAAAGTCAAATCATTGTGCAAAGGCTCGTCTGTAAACTGAAATGTTCCTTTTGGTTGGCTAGAATATTAAGAAATGTATAGGAAAATAGCTCATGGTATCTTCAAGATTGTTGGAAGAAGTAAAAATTGAAATATGTTCATTCTTATTTTTCATGGTGCATGATGTTACAATATCTTGCTGAAGTTTCCTTGTACCTGAAATCTGTATCTGATTATGCTTAATTGTCACAAAGAGGTTATGTGCAAATAGAAATAAAAGATAACTATGTTAATATAGTCCCAGAACAAAAAACAAGAACGCTTATTACAAGCCACAAAACAAATGTAGATCCAAAGCAGAAACCACCAAAGCAAATGGTAAAGTTGAATCAGCTCACAATAAGGTAAATCCAGTTGAAAAAACAGCTTTATTAAAACGCCACAACACTGCTCAACGTTTTTCATCAAAGTAAGACTTTGTCAGAATACAAACACATACAGCATTAAACTGTCTTATATTACACATACCCTAAGTGGATAATCCTCAAATTACCCAATTAACTAATTAAAACATACCACCCAGTTTTAAAGAACCAACACAATCTAAAAAATTTTATACATAAAGTGTGGTGAAGTTTGTAAATTAAGCCATTTAAAAATACTGTTTTTTCAGGAAATATGCTTTAACTTATCTAATCTAATAGTGTAAACACCTTTCCTAAAATGTTAATATAGTAATAAAAATAAAAATAGAAATACATCCTCATATTAATGTACACAAATCAATAGTTCTTGAGTTTAAATTTTAAACAAGTATTTTATACACGCATAAAAATATTTACATAAAACTTGTATATATGAGAAACAAAATACCCATATAATCAACATCTTTTAAGGAAAAACACGTCGGGCATTTTTATATCCCACTCTCTCAAATGTATTTTGTAACCTATTTCAATGCAAGTAGCATGAATTGACTACTTAAATCTGTTGTGCTTTTAATTTCAAATATGGTACAATGGATATATGGTCATTCAATCCTGGGAAGCGATTAGATTCTAAAAGAATCTGCCAATATGTTTCTTGATGGCATAATCTTACTTCCCAGGGTCCACCCCTAGCACTTTTAGCCACTGAATCTAGGACGAAAAACAAAAATGTTCCATCCTCACAATTTATAGTGTGCCTATAAAGGGCATTGTTACCATTACACTTCTGTATATCATAATAGTGCTCGTATATACGCCTACGTAGAGGTCGTTCGGTCTTCCCAACATAGAATGATTGGCAGCCCTGACACACTGCCAGATAAACCACGCCAAATGAAAGGCAATTGTAAAATTTTTTAGAAGCAATTTTCCTATTTCTGCTCTCCAGGTAAATCGTTTCTTGATTTAAAATATGTTTACATTGTGAGCAACCCCCACATTTATAAGTCCCTTTCCTTTGATCTCTCATACTCTGTGGTTGGACCTCCTGCTCCAAAATTCTTTTAACATTAAATCCTTTCCTGTAAATTGTTTTGACCTTTCTATCTTTAAGACTACTCAAGTCAGTAATGTCCTGAAAGGATTTAAACTCTTCCTCAATGATTTTGATTAGTCTGCCAACATTTGCACTATAGTCGGTCACAAACAGTAGATGGTCTTTCTCAAAGGTCGATAGGTCTTTCGCCTGTGTTATCCCTAGGCCCGGTGAATCTTGGCCCAAAATGGGCTTAAATCTGGTTGACCTATCTAACATGACCTCTTTTTTCACCGAATCAATCAAAGGTAGGGGGTAACCTCTATCCAAAAACATCAAGGATAATGCTTCACATTCAATCTCAAATTCTGACTCCTGGGAAGTCATTCTCGATACCCTGACAAACTGCCCTTTAATAATCCCTCTCTTTTGAAACCCCGGGTGTGAACTGGAAAAATGTAGGTAACTATTTGAAAAGGTAGGCTTCCTATATACTTTGGAACTAAACCCAAAAGGGTTTTTCTTTATTGTAACATCCAAATAGTTAACCTGTTCCTGAGACACCTGATGCGTAAATTTCAAAAATGAGGTCGTAGAATTTATATATGTCAGAAACTCCCCAATGATTTCAATAGGGCCAGTCCAAAAAATGCAAATGTCATCCAAGAATCTTGAATAGTGAGCCCAGTTTCCAATAAACTCACAATTATGGATGTATTTTTTCTCCCAAACAGCCATAACAATGTCGGCGTATGTAGGTGCACAATTTGCCCCCATAGATACCCCACTAGTCTGTTGGAAGTACTCGCCACCATAAAAAACAAAGTTGTTCTTCAGTACTAACTCTAAAAGACCTATAATCATGTGCACGTCGTTGTTCGAAATAGTTGGACGTTCCCACAATGCTTCCTCAATCCACTCCAAACCTATTGCAGTGGGGATGACTGTAAATAAATCCACAACATCTATGGTCAGGAATATAAGGTTTGGCCTACACAGTTCCGGGGTAATCTTCCTCAAAAATTCCCACGAATCTTTTAGAAGATGGGTTTCTTTCCCCCAAACCTGTTTCAATTTCCAATCCAAGAACTTTGAAATTGTGTGGGTTTTTGAACCTTGTGCCGCCACAATAGGTCTTAAAGGTGGATCTTCAACACATTTGTGTATTTTAGGAATTCCAAATATGGTGGGCACTTTGGGGGAGGGGGTTTCTAGAAAGGAGTAAATGTCAAATTCAATAACTTCCTGGTCAAGCATATCCTTAATAGCCAGGTCAATTTTTTGATATGATAGTAAGATCTCATTGATAGAGGTCAAGGTATATCGATTAGAATCAAATAAAATGTCATTCATTTTACTTTGATACATAATCTCATTCATAAACACTGTACCCCCACCCTTGTCTGGTTGCATGACCCTCACATGATGATTCTGTGCCAGGTCCTGCAGCAACTTGTTCTCTTGGTAACTTAAATTGTACTCTACCTCACCTCGGTGTAATTCCTGGCGAATAAGCTTCTCAATCCTAGCTTCCAAGTTGCTAAGTTGGGGATGTAGTGGGGGATGAAATGTGCTAGATTTCTTAAGATGTAAACTGGGTGTAATTGGTGTGTGACCAAATAGATGTTCCAAGTTCAGTTTACGTAAGAATAATTTCAAATCCAAAATACTATTAACCAAATGGCTACCCCTAGAAGGAACAAATTTGAACCCCTTTGTAAATAGGTCAAAACAAATACTGGTAATGGAAAAATCACTATAATTGTAAATGTGATACCCTTTCCGGCTGTAACACTTGTATAAACCAATATTGGTAACAGAAATGTCCTCATTCATTGCCAGTCCAAGTTCTTGTTCCTTTTCCACCCCTGCATACGTTTCTCTTTCCCTTGTGCAAAAATAGGGTACAATGGATATGGTGGTCCCCCCTGCTGGTTCCTTATACGTTCCGATCTCCTGGGTAAAAAATTGTCACCTGCATTAATAATTTGATTTTCTGAGTCCAAAGTTTCCATACCCTCTTCTCCAACTAAAATGGGGGACGTGGGTTGGTCCCTAACCTCGGTCTCCTCTTTTGACCAAGAATTCCTAAAATACATGTTAACACTTTGGGGAGGTTTGGGGTATTGTCTCCCTTCCCTGTATTCCCTAAGGTCCCTGCTAAGTTTACTATGTTTCCTTTTAATGACAATGTCACAGTGTTTGTCAATACGTTTACGAACCTCCTGATATTTACAGTTCTATAGTCCCAGAACACTTATAGGGTCTCTGAGGCTGATCATACTCTTGAAAGCTAAGTTAAGCAAAGTTAGACCCTCTTTCCAGAGACTCTGCAGCAATCTAATACCATTACCCATGTATGTATATGAATGTGTGTGTGTGTGTGTGTGTGTGTGTGTGTGTGTGTGTGTGTGTGTGTGTGCGCGCGCATGTGTGTGTGTCCCTTTTGCTACAGTTCAGTATACCCGGATGCAAGTATCAGGCATGAGGAAACTACAGCTAGATGCTGTAACATCAGGCAAGTCCCTACCTTAGAATGCAAGCTGTTATGCCTGTTTTCCCCTCCTTCTGCCACTATCACCACATGTAATTATACCAAGCCTCAAAAGGCTTATTTAGTCTTACCTGTCAGATTATCTTAGAGAGGGAGTGATTAGATGGTTGGACACACTAATCTGAGTAATTAATCTAACAGTTGAACTGCAAATGTTAGCTGAAGTCTCCAAGGGACTAAACCCCTTGTTTTTTAAACATAGAGTTGAGAACCAATTTCATGTCATGACTCAGGAATGTTTTAGGACACAGATGCTCTTTTTTGATCTATTATATAGATTATGGAGACCCCAGAGTAGGGTTTAAATCAGTTGAATTTCTCAGATTAATCCACGTAGTTTAGTCCAAATTTTATCTGCCATTTAAGATGGCAGACCATGTACTATCAGTCATGCATAAAGTGGGGCTCAGAATATACTGAAAGGCAATAACAAAGTACAGTGGGTGTTAAGTAAAGAAATCCTGCAGTTATAGTAAACAACTCTGTTAACCGTCACAGGATTAGGATATGTCCCTGCCATAATAATTAGGATATGTCCCTGCAACAAGCAACATATGTAAAATTACCCAAAAACAATAAAACCATGGCATTTAGATTTCTGGGTTAAGGGGTTTGAGACATATATAATGAAGGGGAACATTCCCACCTTATAAAGATATCCATTATAACAGAAGAAGTATTAAAAGAAGCAGGCATTTTAAACCTCCCCAGCAGCACTCTTAAACTAGTCAGTACAATTTCAGTTTCCGTTTTTAGTTTTAACTTGCTTATTCACATAGGGAATAATATATTTTCTATAAGGGCACATTTTATAAAATTGTCAAAATCAATTACAGTGAGAATTAAGTGGAGAATAGAAACAACTTTTTAAGTTAACCAGTAGAAAATAAAACTGGTCAATCTTGCCAGTGCGAATAGCTCTAAAAATTGGAGTGCTTCGTGGTTTACTTTTGATATACAATGGAGTTGTCCACAAAAGTGCTGATAAACAAGTGTAAACATAGTGCGTGAAAAACAAAAAAAGGAGTGGAACAAATCAGCAATACAATAAGCTGACAACAGAACAGCCACATAGACTTGAAAGAGCAAAATAGTTATCTGCAACAGCCATGTGTCTGGTTGTTCGAATCTCATGTGATGTTCATTAGGTACTACAAGCACTATAGAATACTGCAGCAAGAGAAGAAAAGTCAGCATGTCCTGTACTGTAGGTGTAGTGCAGTACGGGAAGTAGTGAAAGCACACCATAGCAATTAACGTTAGTATCATTAAAAAGAAGGAAACAAGACTATGAAATAATGAAATGGTGGAATATAACAAGAAGGTACACACAGAAGAAAAGGAGATAGGAAATCACAGATGGGGAATGGTATATCACACTTTTTGTAGGAACTAGTCTCCTGCTTTATATGTGTGTGTGCGTGTGCATATAGACAGATATAGATATCTATATAGATATATATGTATGTGTGTATATATACAGAGAGGGAGTTAAAGGATGAGAGGAAGAGTAACAAGGAAACAAGAAAAGGAAAGGTGGGAAAGAGTAGTCAGTGGGAGCAAATGAGCAAACCCAAAACAGTACAGACAAAAAGGTGTGGATGTGGACACACTAGGAGGTGGAGTCATGCTCTAGACACAGACATCGAGAGAGCTGAAAAATAGCATTAAGGAGGATTAGGCAATGTATGAGAGATGGATTAGTGTACAACAGGATGGGGGTATAACCCAGCTAAGGATAGAGTGAGCACAGTAAGCATGCTAGCAGCTACCTGGCCAAGAGAGACTTTACTAAGAACCAGCACATGGGCTATGCTGGCCAGTGAAAGGGTCCACACCTTTCTCAGTGGCCCAGTGGAAGTGGTGGAGTGAATCTGTAATCCACTTCAGGAGATGCTACGTACCAGCTATCAGGTGAGCCATAAATCTACTTACCCCCAGCTCCATCATTTACGCCAGTGACATTAAATCATGATATCTGCTGAAGAGAGGGCTGAAGCCTACTCTGGTGAGGTACTCCCAGTTCTCTCACCTAGTATTGCATTAGCATGAAGTTTCTGAAGGGTATAAAGTCTGAAACTCAAATGTCTGTCAATATTGCCTGACTTCAACCTTTAGTGATTTGCCAGAAACCCACAATTGTAAGAGAAACGGACCAAAAATACAAGGCAAATATCTGGGCAGTCTGTGAAAATCTGTACAGTCAAGAGGTATGGCTGATATGCCTATGGACCACTGTAATCTTCTTTGCCTATACGATGGAGACAATATGAGAAGGGTGCCATAAGTGAAGATAGATATACTTATCTATATCTATCTATCTATATCTGTATATATATATATATATATATATATATATATACACACACACACACACACACACACACACACACACACACACACACACATATATATATATATATTTATTTATTGAGAGAGAGGGAGAAATAGATAGAATAGCTAAGTAGAGAACAGCCTGACTAACCCCACTGTGTTGTCAGTCTTTCCTACCTTCTACAACAACCAATGCAGTTAGCCCCTTACTCTACCTATGCCAAAAGAGGAAATTGCTGATCAGCAATCTGAGCTGTTCCAAGTTAATAACACTATGTTTACACAATAGCTGTGCACACACAAGGTATAGACTGGCAACAAATGGCAGACCATATGTTCCCCATAGGGATAGTAGAGGTACATGTCTGTAATATGTCTGAATTTGCATGACCACCTTTTATATGCACTTCACAGGGCTTCACATTTGGCATGGGTGTTCATCTTTACTTTGATATGTCTTGCACTGTGCATCCATAGGAAGGACCAGTGCTTCGGTGACACCTGTAGAAGATGTAATAGGAAAACTGACTATTGTCAGAATCTGTGTAAGGATTGATGATGATGCCAAGACTCATACCAAGTCACAGTCAGATGGCATAGTGGCACTGTCTACCACCCACAACTAAGCTAGAGACGTACAGCATAAGTGTCTGTAATCCCCGCTGGGAGGTCCCCCATAACTGAGAGCATCAGCACTGTTCCCCCTGCAGCAACTGAGGAGCACACTGCAACTAATAGGGGTTTACACACTGTGCAAAAACCTTACATGGGTACCCAATGCCATCACATGTCACAGCTGGCCTCAGATACACAGGCATTATTAGAATTCAGTCACTAAATGTAAAGAGCTATCATCCCAGCAATGATTCCAGCTACCCAGGCTAACACGAATTTGTGTGGACTATTGCTTGGTTTTGTGAAGATGCTTTATGAGACCACAGAGTCCAAGGATAATGCTATGATGGGGTACATGATGGCTGTTGTGGTACTGATGATATAAACTGCTGCCATGTCCACCTCTATGTGGAAGGTCAGAAGTTCCCTGTCCAGTAGTGGTTGCATTGGGAGGCTATTGCACAGTGCACAGCCCAAACTTGCAATAGTAAAGGTATGACAATGTGGTGTTTCATACCCTCCATCCACAAGACCCTGTTTCTCCCTTCACTGACATGCTTCACCCATGTTATGTTGATAGCCAAGTGGCATTACCTCACTTAACACATAGCATACAATGAAGACTGAGGCTCACCCCTTGCTCCCTATTGTGTAGTGTATGTGGCACTATCTGATGCACAGTGTGACCTGACCATGCACTACATGGCATAGCCTTTACATACTACTGCATGCATCATGTTTGTTCTTTGTGACATTGCTCTGTCACTTTTGATCATTTGAGTCCTCAGAGCAGGACTAGAAGTCATTGCTTTGTCTGCACTGCCATATTGAGCCTTTTACTGTCCGCGGGCATTGCTGATCTCACTGTCGTTGTTGGAAGATGTCTATGTAGTGGCTGTAACAGGAGCTGTTGTAGTGGGTTCAGAGGCTCCTTGTTATTTGGTAGCATTTGTTTTGCTTATTTTTATCATCTTTTTGTCAGCATGGCGATGGGGATGCTTTGCTGAGCTGTTTGATAATGTTTTCTGTTTTTGCACTTCTTCCCACTCTTTCAGTCCTACCAAATCTGAACCTTTTGTTTTCAGCCCCTTGTCAGTACTGAGATTGCTGCTTTATAATCTTTGGGTCATTGATTCATATTTTGGTCCACAGTTTCCTTTCAGTTTTTACAAGTTTCTCTAACTTTCTCTTCAACAATATTGACTTTGATTAGATTTATTTTTGCACCAACCTAGATTTTACTCTAGCATCTAAATCATGCTGAAATTATACTTAATGTAATGCACATGGTTTGCTTCATTAGCCTTTGAAAAAAACTTTTTCTCTTTGTGTGTGTGTGTGTGTGTGTGTGTGTGTGTGTGTGTGTGTGTGTGTGTGTGTGTGTGTTTGTGTGTGTGTGTGTGTGTGTGTGTTGGAATTTTATGATAACCCACTAAACATATTCATTTTACTAACTCATTATATTTTATTAGCTCTTCAAGTTTAGACTTACTAGATTTTTATTTCTTGATTTGTCATTATTTGTATTGTCATAATCTCAAGATTGTATATAGACCATTATCTTTGTAATTTCAAAGTATGGTTCAGTCATTGATGACTCAGTAGCTCTAATAAATTAACTATGCTATATTATGAAGTGATTCAGATTTCTTTAGGTGCTTGACTTTGCAACCCATCAAATAGGAAGTTCTCATGACTTGACATTCCTACTGGCTGTGACGACCGCTAACATGGTAGTGGAACTTGTATCACAGTCTCATCTCTTACTAGTCCATTTTGCTCTGTAGCTGCCCTGTATTTTTTCTTTAATCTTGAGCAAATGGACTGCTCAATTTATATAATACTGTTTCTTGCTCTTTCTCTTTACCAGTCCATCAGCTCCTTTCAGAAGACAGCATACACCATCCAGATGAGCTGATTCTGACTATAGCATGTCTTTATCAACAGGTCTGTATTAACATGCCCCACATCATGTTTGTCCTGCTGCATCAAAATCATGCAGACCATGGACTGACTTAGAGCTTCCTTCCCAGAAATGGAAGTGACACACATTGATAAATCATCAGATGTGTGTGAATCTTTAGACTGTCAACTTTGACCTGGATGAGTATTATGCTCACTGTCATGCTGATATTTCTTAGAAAAAAAGGAGCATTCATGTACATAAAGATCTCCAGAAAGGCTAATTGGAAATGCTTTAGCCATACTCAAGCTAACTCTATATGCATTTTCAGATAACGGGCAGTCTGTACAGCCTGACGTATCTCTTTGTCCATAAAGCCTTTGCATCTCAACAGTGTAAGATAACTGTTCAGTTTTTGCTTATAAGGTTGCCATCATTAAATCTTTTCTATTCTATTCTATTCTATTCTAATGCCATATGCTTCATTCTGTGGATGCTGACAGTAGACTTTCTTGAACTTAGTTGGCATACCTCCCAACCTTCAAGCATTGAAAGTCATAGCACTGAACTGTAAAAATCTTAGCAGAAGGTTAGAAAGAGGAGCACTTTCTTATTTATTTTTTACAGGAGGTCTTTATATGCTACACCCTATATAGTTAGTGGTGGGAAATCTTTATACGGGCAACATGTATGTATTTAATAAAGTATGTAGTCATAAACATCTGATTTTATGAAAGACATCACAAATCTAAGAGAGGCATAACTAAATCTGAAGGTCAAAATCAGAGCCTGATGCCTAAATCATAGCAGTTGAGAGGTATGTTGGATATTATTTGCAAGTTAAGGGTACTGCAATGGGTGCAGCATATGCACCATCCTATGCTATCATCTATATGGATTATTTTGAGGAAAAATTCATTTATTCGATGGATTTTTTTAAGAACAAAGTAGTTTTGTATAAGCGCTTTATAGATGATCTCATCTTTATTTGTAAGGGGGATATATCTGAGTTTTTAGATTTTTTTGAAGCACTTAACAAAAATGAACATAATTTACAATTTTCGTATGAGATTAACAGAAATGAGATTAATTTTCTAGATTTAACTTTATTTGAGAAGGAGAATAAAATTCAATTCAGACCTTTTAGGAAGGAGAATTCGGTAAATATGTTCTTACATGCTACAAGCATGCACCCTCTGCATCTAATAAATGCCCTACCATATGGAGAATTTAAAAGAATACAGGATCATACTAGTGTTAAGGAAGATACAGATGAAGAATTACATACAGTGTTTATGAGACTATTGGAAAGAGGATATGAATATAATCAATTATCAAAATGTAGGGATAGTGTGATTAATAATACAAGGCTAGTATATAGTATGGATAATACCATGATATATTCTAACAAAAGAGAAATTAATGTAAAGAATAATGTTGAGAAATTGTTTTTTATAACCAAATTCTCCCCTTTCTCTGATATATTAGTCTCATTAGTTAGAAAATTTTGGTATCTAATTTGTGAAGATGATAACATAGGTGAGTTATTCCCTAATCATGTTAATTTCTCATTTAAAAGGGGAAAAAATCTTAGAGAAATTTTAAATAACAATCTTTTACATCATATGGGATCTACCCCAGTTAGGGTGGGTACTTTTGCATGTGGTTCATGCAGCATATGTAGTAGGGTTATCAATATTGAAGTTATTAATAATATACCTCATATTTCTAAACATTTTTTTAATTGCAAGTCTACTAGTGTAGTATATATATTAGGTTGCTCATGCAAGGACATTTGGTATATAGGACAAACAAAAAGAATGATAAAAATTAGAATTTTAGAACACTTAAAGGATATAAGAAATCTAAATTCCTTTAGTCCGGTTGCCAAACATTTTATGGATGCTCATGATGGTTGTAGTGATAGTTTGAGATTTTGCATATTGGGAAAACCTTTTGTCTGTAAGGGAGATGATGTAGTAGGCAAACTGCTAGAATTGGAAACAAGGATGATACTTAAATTTAATACATTGTAACCATTTGGTCTCAATCAGGAGCTGGGCCTTTAACAATGTATAAGGGCATATTTTTGCACATATATATCAGAAGCATACTTATTTATTAGTGTTTAGGGGATGATATTTAAGTATATCATTTGGGGAGTGATTTAATCTATAATTATTAGTATGGAATTAACTCTTTTCATATACACTTTAATAAAATATTTTTTGTTATGTGTATACTTATATTTCAAAATATTTTTTTATATATATGTATTAAATAAGTTTATTTCTTTATATATGTCTTATCATTATACATTTAAAACATATTTCTCATATGCATGTGCTGAATAGTTATATTATGAATGTACAACATGGTTTAAATAGTTAAAATAGACTAGAATAAGTAAATGTCAAATTTTATGCAAAGGTCACTTTAAATTTTGAAGTATAATTGAATTAATTTATCAATTAATTAATTAGTTAAACAGTATAAAATGAGTTCATTTTGAAAGTTGAATTGTGATCCTTTGAAGGCGAATGGCCGAGGTACCAGATCGTTGATGGAATAAAGAGCTTTGGTGGAATTTGACTGTTGGTGTGTTTTTGGGCAGAACTGCTGATTTTCGTATGTTTTTGGTATGTTGGTTACTGCTCTATGTTCTTCATTATTATGAACTAAAGGCTTCTGTTTCAAATGTGGTTCTTACAACTTCTAACTGGATCTATTTCCCTCCATACTGGCTATGATCTGCGTTGATATTCTACAACTGCTTACATTTTTGACTCCTCTCTGATATCCAGGCTTTCCGTAGTTATTTACACATATATATTTATATATTTATATATTTATATATTTATATATTTTTGCAATGAGCTCTTCCATGGCAATCAAGCTTTCCTCTCCTGCTCATTTGCCAAATGTGTTTCTTTACAGGCAGCAGCCTTATAGCACATTCATCCCCCTGAAGGAGAAGGTCAAGTCATCCACTATCACTTGCATGGGAAATCTAGGTTTACTCCTTAAGCCCTATCCCCAGAGCGCATTCTCAGGGGCAAATTCAGAAAAGGGCATAAAATGGGCATCAGCAAGAGAGTATCACTCATTTCTGCAAGTGATATAACCCCACAAGACTGCCCCCCCCCCATAGACAACACTTCCTTATTCCCTCAAGCAGCACCAAGAATTTTAATATGGAGATGCATCCCTAGAAATATGCTCTTACATTCCCCCCTTAAAGAAAAGTGAGTTGGCTTTGCCACTTCATCCTCCCTTCATCATCCCCAACAGATTTCCAAGCCAGTAATCAAACTATAGTCAACTAAGTCATGATCAGGGCTTTATGTGGAGCTAACTAGAGTTTTTCATAATTTTTAAAGGGGGTCTTATAGGTTCATAGGTTTATAGGATGGTACTAGGCTATTGGCCCAGAGACCTTTATAAGCCTAGCCAAGAATATTGCCCATGTTCCAACAAAGTCAGCACCTGTTCCCCCTGTCCAGCAGGGACACAGGTGGGATCCCAGGGGTGTATTTTCCGTTTCCCATCCAGTTGTCCAGGGTTCCTCTTAAAGAGGGCTAGAGAGGTACTCTGTTTGACATGGAAAGAGAGTCTATTCCACAGATGGGGGTGTCTTTGGGACACAAATCTATCCCACCAACAAGTTCTATTAATGGCATGGACCAGGTTAAGGCCTTGAGTGTGGGTTACATGAGTGGAGTTTAACTTACGGATATGCAGCAACTCCATCAAGACTGGGTCTGAGATGGCCTTGTATGCCAGACACAGGTCACCTCTGAGCAGTATGTATGAAATTGAGTAGAGGGACAGGGCTTTTAGCTTATCTCTATAGGATACGTGTTTGAAACCCTGGATTTTCCTAGTCAGTAACCTCTGTGATCTCTCCAGCTGCTGCATATGCTTGTCAAGGTACATGCAGAAAGAGGCATTGTACTCGTCATGTTATGACCTCCTTGTTCCTGGATGAAGTATCCTTATTTATGAGGTGGGCCATGTAGAAAGCCTTCCATACAACATAGGCAACGTGGTGGTTAAATGTCAGGTTGCTATCAATCTGGGTGCCCAAGTCCCTCAAAACTGATTGCATTCTTAGTACATTGTTAGTAATGTGATAATTAGTGGGGATGCCATTTTCCACAAAGAGGATAATGATGTATTTCTTGGCATTCAGTTTGAGGCCATGCTTCTGGCATAGTCATTAGTTTGGTTAAGGCCCTCTTGGAGGATGTTCACATCACTAGGGGAATTTAAGACAGCACCCAGATTGCAGTCATCTGCAAATTTGTTCAGCCACAGACCACTGGTTTTGGCTTGCACCTCAGAAAAGTATATCCCAAACAGTAGAGGCCCCAAGACCGATCTCTGGGGTACACTGCTCGTTACAGGTCTACTACTAGAGGTGGCTTACCCTATTTTGACTGAGTGAGTTCTATCAGTAAGCTAGTTAGCTACCCTTCTGGTAACATATGGCTTGATGCCTAGCTGAGAGACTTTATCTATTATGCCCGAGTGGGGAATAGTGTCAAAGGCTTTGGCTAGGTCAAGGTATGTGATGTGCACTGTCTTCCCCTCGTCCATGACTTTGGTGACTGTTTCAAAGAAATCGACCAAGTTTAATAGGCATGATCTCCCTTTGACAAAACCAAATTGTGTGAGGTCAAGCATTTGGAGGTTGCCAATGTCCTTGTTTATAAGGTCTATGATAATGCTTTCTATGGCCTTGCAGATCAGGCTAGTTAGGCTGATGGGCCTATAATTGCCTGGGTCAGTGGATGCTCTATCTTTGTGTAGAGGGATGACAGTGGTTGTCTTCCATTCAGCTGGGACAAAGCCGGTGCACAGGCTTTGGTTGAATAGGGTGCCTAATGGAGCTGAGAGCTCATGCCTGAGTTCATGTAGGATACAGCCAGGGATGTTATCAGGTCCCATGGAGATTGTATTTTTTGCCTTTAAGACGGCATTAAAGACCTGCTCCCCGGTGATGTGGGGTGGGGGGCAGGTGCTGGGAATGTCCTGGTTTACTGATGGGGGGGACGAGGGGGGTGAAGTTTTCACTGAACCTGTCTGCCAGCAGGTTGGCTATATCTATGGTATTTGTTGACCACCAGTTCACAGCAGATTTGGGTATTACCTTTGAGATTGCAGACATATGTGAAGAAGGCCTTGGGATTGTCATTGTGGATATGGCCAATTTAGACTCAAAGTTAGCCTTAGAGGATTTCACCAGTGACCTTATTTGCTTGTTCAGACAAAGGAGAGATTGCTTCCAACTTGGCACCTGCTCCTTCTTGGTCCTGGACAGCAATATTTTCCTTTTATTAAAGAGTTTGTTTATTGCTGCTGTCCACCAGACAGGCTTACTCTTCCTTGTGGAAGATGATTTGGTCCTGCCAGGTATTGCTGAGTCCATACAGCTATGTAGGTGCTTATATAGTTTTTTGGTGTAGGCATGGACATTAGTGCTAGTTCCAATTGAAGGGATGGTGGCTGTGAAGCTGCTTATACCTGCTCTGAGGAGATTGTAGTCAGCGTTGGAAACTTTTTTTGTTTGACCCTGACAAGGGGGGTCAGGGGAGATGGTGTCTTCAAAAGTGATTGCTTTATGGTCAGATCTTACCAAGGAGGATGACACTGTAAGGGTACTACAGTGGCTACTCATGTTGGTTAGGACCAGGTCCAGGATATCTTCACCTCTCATAGGGATGTCTACAAGCTCATCCAATGCATTGGCATTGACAAAGTTGAGGAATCTTTGGGTGTTCATGTTTGGGCTAGAATAGGTCTTCCACTCTATGGTTGAGTAGTTACAATCATCCAGGATCAGGGTAGAGGGTTGAATCTGTATGGATTCAAGTAAGTCCAGATAGGTGGAGTGGGCATCCTGAGTCATGGTTGGGGGTGTGAAGCTAGCTATGATTTGAATAGGTGTTTTGTCAACAGTTAACTGCACTTGGAGTGTCTCCTGTGCATCATACCTTTTGACCAGCCTGGAGGTCTGTATGTCTTTGATAAATATTGAAACTTAACCTCATTTGATTTGTAGCTGCCTATTTGGGGTCCGAAAGTATGGTAGGATGAGTAACCTGGTAAGGCTGGGGTGCTCTCCACAGCCTTGAACCAGGTATCGGTGACTGCACAAATGTCAGCATCCTTCAGGACAAGGAATGCTTGCAATTAGTGCAGTTTCTTGCTAAGACTCCTAGTGTTTAGCAGCGTGACCATTAAATTTCATTTAGAAGAATTTTTCATGTTGGTAATTTTGTGCTCATGACTTTGCCTAAAAAATGCACTATGGGGGAGGCAAGAGCCTTTTCCAGATGCCTGAAGCCCAGGGGAGACAGATGAAGGCCATCTGTAGCACAGCATCATGGTCTGTCAATCATGTCATCCCAGGTTATCAGGTACTGGATCCTCTCGGAATGACAACAGAAACTTAGTCAATTGTTAGTCAGTCATTTTCTGTTTGTATTGAGGCATAATTCTGGGTGATGGTAGGATGCTACTTAAGGCTAGGGACATACCTGCCTGGGGCACATATCCAGTGAGCTCAATCTTGTCTCTTTTCATGTAGTCCAGAGAGGTATGTCTCAAGTCATTCACACCAACATGGACTATGACAGAGTCATAACAGTCCCAGTTGTTGAGAATTGAGTGCGTGCGTGATATGGCAGATTCTAGCACCTGACACGCAACTTACTGTGACTTCCTCCTTGTCTAGCCAGGTGAGGGGAACATCTGTGTGTCTCACAATACAGTCTGCTTTGACTCCTGTGTTGGGTTTGTGGCTAAGCCTTAGAGGCTGTGAGACAAAGATGTGTGTACTATGTGTGATGCTTGGTGCTGTGGGTTGTGATGTGCGTGCGTGTGTGTGTGTGTGTGTGTGTGTGTGTGTGTGTGTGTGTGTGTGTGTGTGTGTGTGTGTGTGTGTGCGTGCGTGCATACGTGCATGCATGCGTGTGTGTGCGTGTGCGTGTGTGTGTGTGTGTGTGTGTGTGTGTGTGCATGAGTGTGTGTGTGTGTGTGTGTGTGTGTGTGTGTGTGTGTGTGTGTGTGTGTGTGTGTGTGTGTGTCTGTTTGCTTCGGAGGTCTCTTTTGTTTACGTATGTTTTTGTTGAGAACTCCCGCATATGTAGGAGTGTGTTGTACGGATGTTGGTGATGTTAGAGGTGTGGTCTTCGTACTGTTTGTGCAGACAACCTTCTCAGTGCCAGATGTGATGGCTTGTGACTGAGACAGCAAGGATTCTAGTTTCTTAATGTAATTGCAGCTCTCACATATTGTGTTCCTAGGTGGTAGTAGTAGAGAGTTGTCTGTGTACATAAGGGAGTTGCTACAATCTCTCAGGATGCCCATATCAACCAGACTAGCAGGATAAACCATAGGAAATTGTTCATCCATTATCAGAATCTGTGGAAGAGATGTCAGGGATAGAAGAGTGGGTACTATCTGAGGAGAGTACCTATAGGTGTGAGAGGGGCTGGATAAAATCAATACAGTAGCTGCAGGTGAGGGCCTCACTCACACAGGAGTGCTGGAAAAGGAAAAAAATGCAACTGATACATTCATGAATGTCTCATTTGCATTTTTTTTGTCTTAAATGAATCATCTTTGTATCTGAATGTATTGTTAATTTATTTGTAGCATTGAAACAGCTAATTAAGAATATCACTGGTTATGGATATTCATAGATTGTTGTTGTCTGTATTGCTGGCCAAAACTATAAATGTCAAAATCTAAAATGAAGAGAACTAATTAAACCTGGTGGAGATGATTATATTTTAACAAGGGGAGCATACAATCAGAAAAAGAAGAATAAGTCAAGCAATTGAAACAGCTGAGTTGTAAATAAAAGTATGTCACATTGCAGAGTACCGCACTTACATTTGCACCTTGATTCTTGGTATAAGAGTAGTATGTAATTCAACAATTGTGGTACAAAGACCAAACAAAGTAAATAGAAGGAAGTGTGAAAATGATTAAGTGTACCCGTGTCCTTATTGAACTATCATTGTGTCCATTTATTTTATATTAAATGGAATATATGTAAGATTAAAACTGACTTGTCCATTTCACTGCAGTGTGCTATTCTGCCATGCTCTTGTAATATTAATATCTATTTTTCTAATTTTTATTTATTTTAGGAATACAGTGCACAGCTTCATCTTACAAATGTGCTGATGGCAGCTGTATAAAGAAGCCCAATCCTGAATGTGATCTCACAACTGACTGCCATGATATGTCAGATGAAAACAATTGTGGTAAGAGCTCATTTCAATCTGTAGTCTGGGAACTGTAGTTTGAGAAAACTGCTGTGCACAAGTAGTAGGTCTGAGTTTGTGGTAGCAACTGTAAGAGATGTATTTATTTTCATTCACTGTTTCTGACCATGAGATTTGCCAGCAAGCAAATGCTATTTACCTTTTCAACATCCATCAGTTCTCACAGCTCAGTCATCTTTAATGACTGGTCAGCAGTGGCCTGTATTCTATCACACACTGATAATCTAATATCTCATTTTTGCCCAGTGGCTATCACTAGCATACCTAAAGTTCCAGCACTCCTTTAATAAACTATTAGTTGTCACATCCCTCATTTTACTGCCCCTCATAGTTTCATCCCATGGACATGGCAATTTCAGATACTCTGTATTAAAGCAGATCCTTCTTCTATGTTCAGGTTATTCCTTTACTGTAGCTACGGAATCTAAAACCCCCATTGTCATGCCCTTTCATCTGTAGTGTCACAGCATCAGTACTGCAACTGTCCATCCTCTCTCTGTCTTTTCTTCTAGCGCCTTCCCTACACAAGTTTAAAGTAAACCGCTGAGAGTGCTCTGTATAAGGTTTATTCCTTTCTTGTGGCATCAAAGCCACTAAGTTTGAGCCTCCAACTCATAAAGCTGTACTGTATGTCTCATTGCTATAGATTACAGTTATGCCTAAAGTCAGCCCCATGGACAAAATGAAAGATGTGGTTCCCTCTCACCCCAGATAGCCGTAAGGAAACAGTGAAACAGTACAGTTGTGTAAAATCTTACCATAACAGTAGATGTCATTGCTTTCACTGTTGCAGTATTCTTAACAGATGGGCTCCCCTGCCGTGGAAGCCTGACTTCTGCCCAGTCCACCAAAGCCTACCATTGCTTTAAGGTACGCCAAATGTTACCCAAATGCTCCTTGCATTGCTTAGGGCATAAAGGTGACATTCAGGCATACCATCTGCAAAACTGATTGCCCCAGCAGGAACACCAGTCCAATGAAACCAAGAGGTAACCTGTACATCTAGGAAGGCAAAGGACTAGGGGAATGGAGGGAGGGAGCAAATACTGCAGCAGTGAAGGCAAGGACATCTACTGGTGTGGTAAGATTTTGCACAACTGTACTATGTCCTTACATTCACTTCTGCAGTATTCTTAACAGATGGGAGAGTGCCAAAGCTCAAGAGGAAACTTGGGAGGAGGAAAGAGCAAAAGTCACTTAAAAAGCCATGAAAAACAGCACTAGCAAAACCAACTGTACCTCTAGAGATACCATCCAACTTGTAGTGCTTGATAAAAGTATGCACAGAAGTCCAGGTAGCTGCTTCAGGAATAGAATTAGTATGTAAGCCCTTGAAAAAAGCACCAGAAGAAGCCACAGCTCTAGTAGAATGAGGCTTAACTGAAGAAGGAAAGCACTTGCCATGATAAGTTTAACACAAGGAAATAGCCTTAGGAAGCCAAGAATAAACAGTTTGCTTGGATACAGCTAGTCCCAAAGATCTAGGATGAAAAGAAACAAACAACTGATCAGATTTTCTAATAGCCTTAGTCTTATCCAAATAAACCCCGAGTTGCCTATGCACATCCAAAGTATACACCACCCTCTTACTGTCAGATTGTGGAGAGGGGAAAAAAGTAGGCAGACCAATAGACTGATTAAGTGACAGCACATTAACCACCTTAGGCGTAAAAGAAGGATTAGTATACAAGAACACCCTGTTCTCATGAAAGATCAAAAAAGTAGGACAAGCCATAAGGGCTTGCGACTCAGTTGCCCACCTGCCAGAAATAAGAGCTAACAAGAGAACAGTCTTCCAAAAACAATGAAGCAGCAGGCTCAAAAGGAGCCTGAGTCAACTTCTCCAAACCAAAATTAGGATCCCAGGTAGGAAGAACAGGCTTCCTTGGAGGTCTAATATGAAAGACATCTTTAACAAATTGTTTAACTTCAAATCTAGAGGATAAAGAAGTAGAAGAAGACAGACAAGCAGAGATAGCTGATACGTGGGCCTTAACAGAAAATAGGCCATACCAGCATTGAGCAACTCACACAAAAAAAGAGAGAACCAAAGGAACATCTACAGTAAGTGGGTCCAGGTTACAAGAAAGACACCAAATAGAAAATATCTTCCATTTGGACAAGTGGGGTTTCCTAGTAGTAGGTTTCCTGACCTCCTGCAGCACTCAAGTTGCAGCATGCCCTCAGGAAAAAAAAGCTGTCTGTGAGGAAGCAGAATCCTGTCACCCACAGTGTCAGTTGAAGTGTGGACAGGTGGAGATGGATGAGAGGTCCCTTGTCTTGTGTGAGTAGATCCATCCTGTGCGGTAACTTGTGATGATCACCTGGCTAGATGCAGAAGTAGAGGGAGCCAGTGCTGTTGTGGCCAAAAGGGAGTCACCAACAGGATTTTGGGAGTATCTTGCTGAATCTTGAACAGGACTTTTGGAATAAGAGGAAGGGGAGGGAATGCATAAAGAAACATCCCTTCCAAATAAATGAGAGGGTGTCCACCTTCCACACCCGAGGACCTGGGGCTCTAGCACAAAACAGAGGAAGTTGCCTGTTCAGAGGGGAGGCAAAAATATTCACTTGAGGAGTACCCCACTGGTGGATAATGTCAAGAA
This sequence comes from Protopterus annectens, assembly GCF_019279795.1. Lineage (NCBI taxonomy): Eukaryota > Metazoa > Chordata > Ceratodontiformes > Protopteridae > Protopterus > Protopterus annectens. The sequence goes on along the minus strand of NC_056725.1, from coordinate 1,546,416,187 downwards.
ACAAATCCCTGTGAAGCATCCATTCATGGGACTGAGATAAGGACCTTCTCAGAGTCTCTGCCACAATGTTCTGACCAGAAGGGATATAAACTGAATGAAGAGTCACTTGATACTTGACAGCAAGATCTCATATCAGAAGTGCCAACTAGCAAAGAAGGTAAGATCTCATTCCTTCCTGTTTGTTGACATACCACATCACTGTGGTATTGTGTGTGAATACCTTGAGGGGCTCTGGAGAGAAAAGAGGATGAAAGGCTTGAAGAGCCAGCAGAATATTTCTCATCTCTTTAACACTGATGTGCTCCTTCTGCTGACGAGGCCACCACATCCCCTGTACCTTTAGGGAGCCATATGTCTCCCCCCATCCCATGTCTGATGTGTCTGTGAACAATTCCTCAGAGGGGAGAGAGGGATAAAAAAGGGATCCCTGGATTCCTAGATAACTGATGAATCCAGCAGTGAAATTCCTGTCTGAGACAAAGAAGAAGAGGAACTGCAAAGTCTAGAGGTTGTGCATGTTGAAGCCATACTGATTTCAGAAACCACTGAAACTTTCTCATATGAAATTTGGCCAGAAGGACCATTGAAAATGTGTATGCCATGAAACCCCTTAGCTCTCAGAATCTTCCTGGTGGTAATGGAAGCCAGAGGAAGAAGAGTGTGAAACAAAGAAATGAGACTTCAGGCCATTGGAGAAGACAGGGATGCAAGCATTGGCACCATTTGAAACCTGCAACCTAAAAAAACATAATCCTAAGAAGGAGTCAGAGAAGACTTTTTGAAATTTATTATGAACCCCAGGCTCTGAAGAAGGGAAATGGCAAAATGAAGATTTCACAAAGGATCTCTGGAGAGGATGCCTGAATCAACAGGTTGTCTAAGTAAGGAAATGCTTGGATCCCTTGAAGCTTGCAAAATGCAGTCATAGGAGCAAGGCATTTGATGAACACCCTTGGGGCAGAAGAAAGGCCAAAGGCAAAGCAGAGAACTAAAAATGCCAGAAAGCAACAGAGAAAAGCAAAACCTCCCTGAAAAGAGGATGGATTGGAATATGGAGATAAAGCATCCTTGAGATCTAGAGACACCATAGCAGCCTAAGGGAGCAAGAAAGGAAGCAGAGTCTGAAGGGACAACATCCAAAAGGAAGACACTTTCAGAAAAGTGTTTAAATGAGAGAGATCTAGAATAGGTCTTCAAGTACACTCTTTTCTGGGCACTAGAAACAGTCTGGAGTAGAACCCTTTCCCCCTGTGGGACACAGGCACCTCTTAAATAGTACCCTGAGCCAACAGATCCTGAAGAACCTCTGGAAAAAAGCAAAGTTTTTCCTAAGGAGACCGAGGAATGCCCCTAAAAGAAGGAAGGGATTTCCACACCATGAAGTAACCCTGACAAGTGATAGACAAAATCCAAGAATCCTGAGTGATCTGAAGCCAAATAGGAAGAGAAAGAGAAAGGTGAAGAGAAAGAGGAATGTGGTTGGAAAGAGACAGATAGTCATACAGAACCTGTTTTGTCAGGAAGGTGAGGCTTCAAAATCCCTGAAAACTGAGTAGCCTTAGCAGGAGGAGCCCATTTTCCACTTGTTTTACCTTTAGTCGAAGGACTAGACTGCCTACAAACAAAGGCTGGCTTAGTGGGGTAGTTTCCCTGAAATTTAGGTACAAGAGAAATAATCACAAGCTACTGCAAGGCCTTACCCTTATCCCAAAGGGACCTAAACAAACAAGCAGCAGCTTCCCCAAACAAAAGCTTAGACTCCAGAGGAGCATCCATCAACTTAACCTTAATATCATCAAGTAGAGGTTGACTCCTAAGCCAAGAATACCTCCTCATCACTGAATCTAAAACAGCAGCCCTAGAAGAGGCATCTGATGCATCATAATTACATTTAATAGAATGACAAACTACTTGAGAGGAAGTCCCTAGCAAGGAAAGAACAGAAGTTTTACTCTCAGAGTATGGAAAATCGAAAAGCAGTTGACAGGCCTGAGAAAGAAGAGCCAACACATACCTAGACATATGGGTCTGATAATTAATAGTCTTAAAACCTAGGGTAGCAGAAGTGTAAACCTTCTTACCCAGCCTTTCCATGGTTCTACTATCCTTGTCAGAAAGCAATAACTTGGGTGAAAGAAGCAATTGAGACGGCTTATTAGAGGTTACAGACACCATTGAGGGATCAGCAGCAGGACATTTATACAAAAAATAACAATCCTCAGGTACCCTAAAAAAACTATTGGGTTTTTGGGAGGAAGAGGCAGAGAATCAGGCTCATGAGAGGCATTGGAAAAAGCATCCAGCAAAGGAGCTAAAACAGGAGGAATAGCCAGAAGTTTAGGAGAGTTCAACTGCAGCAACTCATAGTACCTCTTATGGATATCAGAGACCTGAGCACAATTCCACTTAAACAAAACAATAATCTTAGAGACTGTGTCCTCAAGGTAAATTTCCTCAAAAGGGACATCAGGACTCTAGATTTCTCCTCCTCTGACCCATAGTCCAAAGGAGAAGGAATATGAGTAGAATAAGTCAGAGATTCGTCATCAGAATCTGACTCTTCCTCAGGAAAAAATTGTTTTCTAGACCTTTTGATAGGAATAGAGGACCTAGGAAGAGCAGGAAACAAAACCCCCTGAGGAGGCTTTAATGACATTAAAGCAGTGAGTATCCCCGAGTAAAAGCCTGCCACTTGCTTTGTGGATCCCTAGGAGCAGAAGAAACATGTTTAATTTTTTATTTCTTTTTTAAGGAAACGTCCCCCCTATAAAACTGAGAAGGCTAAGACCCAGAACAGCAGTCGAGAACTGTAGTAGGAACTTCTTCCCCAGCAAAAATCTAAGGAACTCCCCTAGGCCCTTCAGAAAAAAATCAACCATGATTCCCCCAGAACATCTGAAACAGATGCCTGCAAAGCCTCTTCAGACATGCTGCCAGCCAGATCCTCACTGGCCTCCAATCCAGTCACAGAAGAGAAATCCAACAACACAGCTGGGTGAGACTCTGGGTTCATAACAACCTCAGAAGAAACACCAGACAGAGGTTGGACAGTGGAATTTTCTGGTTGTATCTTTTTCACCTTCTTCTTCCCTAATGGCTGACCCACAGGGCTGAAAATTCCTTCCATTGTACCTTTAACAAGAAGCTTAAGATGCTGGTTTTCAAGATACAAAGAAAGGGAAGAAGCCTACTGCAAAGCATTTTTGGGATGAACGCCTGACAAAATGAACAAGATGCTTGATCATGAGAAGCTCCAAGGCAAAAAAGACACTTATTGTGGTAAACTTTATGGGGAATCTGTCTCCCACACTGGCATTTGCCCTTCCTGGATGACGTTAATCCCAAAGACCACAAAAAAAGGAAAGAAAAACAAAAACCCCAATGAGACTCATCTGCAACTTGCTAGGATTCAGCAAACAGGTGTAGGCATTACCCATACCATGAAAATTCATGTAGCTGGTGAAAAACTGAAGTAGGCAAACAGACTGAGGGTAAAAATAAACATTTGGAGTGGCAGCAAAGAAGTTCTGTAGATGGTACGCCTGAATATCACTTTTATGCCCTATGCTACACAAGGAGCAGTTGGGTGATATTCGGCATACCTTAAAGCAATGGTAGGCTTTGGTAGATTGGCTGGACATTGGGCTTCCATGGCAGGGAATCCCATCTGTTTAGAATACTGCAGCAGTGAATGTAAGGACATCAAAAGTTATCAATAAAGGTGATGTTACATTGTAATTAGTGCCTTTTGATGTCTCTCTTTTCTGTTCACTGCTGCTTCTAAACAGGCTCATATGGATGGAATGCATCCTTAATTTTCAAAATTGGAGACATTTTGTATTACAGAAAATTGTTCTGGACACAGTGAGGAAATGAATGGACTAAATATACTGTAATTCTTTCCATTTCACTACCTGTCTAGCTACCATAATCTTCTGAATCATTTTTTTTTTTAGTTTAGAATTTCAAGTCATTTATAGGCAATCAGTTTAGCAAGTTTGTTGTCACTGAAGGAAATAGAAAACATTATGTTTGGCAAAGTATTGAAACGTGTCAGTTTATACTAGAGCCAATATAAGATTTGCAGTCTTTCCCTCACCTAAGATACCTAGTATTTTTCATAGTGTATGAGAAAATGTGAAGAGTAACTGTCCAAGCACTGACTTACTCACTACAGATGGATCCTTGCTTTGTGCCATCGCCAAGGTGATGTTATGTCTTCAAATCAAGATTCACAAATACAAGAGTGAATGATCCCCGTTCCTGCTGCTGGAGTGATATACTGAATAGTGCTGGTTCACCATTCTTGTTGCTGGGTGGCTGCTGCCATTTTCTGATCTTGTTGCTCTGTTTGTCGTTTATATCATGAATTTATCGCTGCTACAGTATTAGTCCTTCAAAAGGAAGACTGTTTTCCCATAACTGGGTGACTGATTATTCAATGCCTTGTCCGTAGAAATAGCTGCACATATGTTGTCCAGACCAAGAACACTACTGATAAAGTAGCTGTCGAGGTAAGCACAAAATCATACCAAAAATCAAAATGTATTTCTTGGCAGCAGTACTGATATAATGGTCTAGTTTCAGGATCATTGCTGACCAGTACTATCTTAATGCTGGCAGTACAGAGGCTTTTATTACATGACTCACTTGCTATGGTGCAGTCCACATAAATCAGTTTATATTACATTGTGGCTCCTGGAGTTCCCAGCTGCTGTCTTCACTATGGTTCCATTTGTCCCTTCCTTATATATATATATATATATATATATATATATATATATATATATATATATATATATATATATATATTTCTGTTGGAAACAATGCAATGATGGGAGAACTTCACTACCACTCCTGTGCCATACTCCATCATGCTACATGGATGGCTGAGACCTTTCAGTGGATACCGCCCTTCTCCCGGCTGGTGTGCAGAGCGTCATAGTGAAAGATAATGATAATTCCGCTAATGATACTATAGATCCCACTCTGAAGCCTGCCATTCCATGCATTCTTGACACATTTTGGAGACTGAGTTCCATACAATTATCCCAGGATAAGTGGTCCAGTTTTGTTTGGAGGTTTGTCATGGATATCTCAGTGCTGGTCATTCTCTAATTCCACACAATGGCAGACTCGAGTGCTTCAAAGTCAAAGTCAAAGTAAACTTTATTGTCATTCAGACCCACGCACAGTGTGAGTTAAACAATATTACGTTGCTTCGGTTCCAAGTGCATATGTCACATACAGCTACAGAGAATAACAAGGACATATAACAGTACAGTAACATATACATATACTAAACAAGACTAACACGATATGAGATACCTCTATAACACTGACAAGACCTGAGATATCTCTATAACCCTGATAGCAGCCTTCATCTAGTACTGCACATCTGGAAAAGCAATTATTGTATAGAGTATACAGAATATACTGAATAGCACAAGTGTATTGTACAGAATATTCATTTACTACAGACTGCACTTTTAAAGCAGCTTGATGTAGGTATTGCACAAGATGATAGCTGTACTACTGATTGTTCCTGACACCAGCTATTGATATGTTGTAGAGTTCAACAGCCTGATAGCGTGTGGAAGCTTCCAACTCATTCTTAATGGGTTTTACTTACTATAAAAAAGTTGTATGAGTAATTTTTACAGAAATTATCTCACTTAGAACAAATTTGCATTGTCAGCACATGTAGTATCTCTTCCAATGTGCTGTCTGTCTAAAGAGTAAATATCTTACTGCAGTACAATTGCTTTTTAGGTGCTGCACTTTCCCCAACCTATAGCATGTTTTACAATCCATGATGCATGTTCAGACAGGAATACTTTCCCCATACCTATAGCATGTTTTACAATCCATGATGCATGTTCAGGCAGGAATACTTTCCCCATACCTATAGCATGTTTTACAATCCATGATGCATGTTCAGGCAGGAGTACTTTCCCCATACCCATAGCATGTTTTGCAATCCATGAAGCATATTCAGGCAGGAATACTTTCCCCATACCTATAGCATGTTTTACAATCTGTAGTGCATGTTCAGGCAGGAATACTTTCCCCATACCTATAGCATGTTTTACAATCTGTGATGCATGTTCAGGCAGGAATAATTTCCCCATACCTATAGCATGTTTTACAATCCATGGTGCGTGTTCTGGCAGGAATACTTTCCCCATACCTATAGCATATTTTACAATCCATGATGCATGTTCAGGCAGGAATACTTTCCCCATACCTATAGCATGCTTTACAATCCATAGTATGTGTTCAGGCAGGAATATTTTCCCCATACCTATAGCATGTTTTACAATCTGTGGTGCATTTTCAGGTAGGAAAATAGGCATTGACTTTGTCTCAGATTTCTGTCATTCTTTGTATAATAAAAAAAATTAGAAATAAACTGCAATGATGTGTACCCATTTTACCCACCATGTGGCACATAAAAGCACAGTCACTGCTGCTACTAGAAAACTGTGCTAACTTTGTGAATAATTAAGCTCAAGAAGCTGAACTTTTACTCTTGAGCTACTTTAAACTTTGGTCAGTGGTAGCAATCCATTACTGCCTGACTGGAGAAGTAATGCAGGTAAATAATAGATACACTATGAGCAGAAGTTGCAGTAAATGCATAGAAGATGCCAAAATTATTGTTGCATGCCGACACTATTCTTTGCTATTCATTGTGTTTTACTGTGTCTCCCCTAAGAAAACCCTGAGTGTGACATAAATATAATGGCACCGTTGTTCATGGCTGCTTGGTAAGACAGCCTTGGAGTTGTGATGCAAACTTTTTTGCTCCAGGCAATATTTAAACTTGCAGTGTAATCTGTGATAGAAACTGTCTTCTGAAAAGTAGAGTATGAGAAGGAAAGACAGACAGAAATAGAGAGAATGCAAGCTATCTGCCTTGCAAGCAGTGAAAGTAAAAGTGGTGACAGTTCAGGGCATTCCCTATTCTCCATCCACTACATTACTGCAGTCAGTTTGGAGCCAACAATACAGTAAACCTCAGGTATATTCACATCAAGAAGATCAGGATTATGCAGTGGCTTGTAAAGTTTAAATCTATTTAGATTTCAAAGCATGCATTACCTTAGTAGAACTCATTCAATTACTTAGTCCATAGAGTCTATAACGTTAATCTGTTTTAAACTGGATACGATGGAGTAACACTGCTTCTTAATATTATAACTTTTTTTACCAGCAGGTATACTAAGAAATATACCTCTTTTTCATTATTTTTTATTACTTTTACTGTCTGCAACAAAGCATATACAGGTGTAATTATTTAATTTTCCATTTTGCACTAGAAACCAATTTAGTATTTTTAGGTTCTACTGGCAAAAAGTGACACAGCACAATATCCAGATAAGACCTGCAGAATGACAAATTACATTTCTTGCTGTCTTTTCTTTATGCATGTTGATGTACATGTACCTGACTAGTCCTGCTTCAAGTTGCTGACTTGTTTTCACCCCTCCCAATTACGTACCTTATAGCTGACCATCTGCTGCATTTTGCTGCTGCAGCTCTTAGTTTTAGTGGAACTTCTTTGATCATAAGCAAGTTGGGAAGTGAATGGAAAAATGTGAGGACAGTCTGTAACTGTATTATATATGTTGTCATGGATGTGGAAGATTGTTATGGGATAGCCTAATTTTTTTATAATTTCTCAAAGTCTTTTGGGTTTCTAATACCATTACAGGAATAGACCCCATTCCTGTAGGAAGGGAGTTTCACTACTATTGCCAAGAAATGCAACTCCCTTCCTACAAATCCCAGATTTACTCCAAACATTGCAACTTTTAACATTTCATTACTTAACTACCTATCTTTCACCTGGACCTGTAAATGCTCCACATCTCCTCTTTCAAGACCTGATCGCCTCCAACTCCTCCTGCCTATTTTTAGGCACCTTGACAAAATTCCTTGTGCTAACTACCTAAAATCGTATCTTTATGAAATGAAACACATATGCAACACTGTTGAAACAGTTTCTATATGTACATCTGTCCTTTAACTATATAAATATAATGTGACAATATATACATCTTAATTTTATTGTCAAGCTTGTATATGTACATTTTGTCTTTTTATTTTTTTAACCATATAGTATGTACACTTTGACATTCTGTTCAACTTAATGTATCAAGTTTGTAATATGTACTTGGAGCTTTTCTTCCCAGGTCTCCACTGAAAATGGGCTCATACGGCCCAATGGACTTTCCTGGTAATCAAATGCCAATAAATACATAATACTATATCTGGTTTTCTTGCATCTGTCTTTTGAACTGTTGGCAATGGATGATTCCATGTGATATAAACTTCATTATTATCTACAATGCTTTGTGGCTCATGTTTCCAGTGCTTTTCAGCTACTTCAGTGTTATAATGTTTGCATAATCCGCAATGAAATAGACTTGCCACATTATTATGCCTTTCAGTATACAGTCCTTCTGCCATTAGTATATCACAACCAGCAACAAGATGTGTAACTGTTTCCACTACTGTTTAACAAAACCTACATTTTGTCTGTTTCTCCCACTTGTTTAATGGACTTTGTAAACCAACGTGTACATAGCCCACTATCTTGGGCAGACAATATTAACCTTTCATCTTTTGGTTTAAATTCGCCTCTCCTTAACCATTGCTGCATTTGATCCTGATCAATATGAGATTATTCCAAGAGTTTTTTATACTTGCAACTATATGCATTTTCCACATTTCTTGTCTTCTCATCTGATCCTTTACCTTATACTCTTTCTTTTGTTGTTTTTTTTTTTTTTTTGGCAAATTCAGTTGCTACCCTTTTTTATCTGCTTCTGGTTTGATTTATTAACACTTGACTCCGATATGCTTCTGCTAAACTAAGCAGGGACGTCATCTTAGACTTATTCTCCCCATATTTCAATACTTTTACTACATTTGGTTCTTGTGAGGTCAGCAGATATGTATGCAGTCCCACTATTGCAGATCTATACATGCAATCAGTTTTCGAGGAGGCCCATAACTCCTTCAGAATGGGGAATATAACGTTTTGTTATGCACTGATTTTTATAAATCATTTGATGAGCATGAAGTATCCTTCTTGTTTTCCAGTCCAAACTTTCAAACACCTTTTGGACCAATCAGTCACTCTAAAACTGTAAGTTAGGATAGGAAGAGCAAATTGATTTATAGCTTGGACTTTGTTACTGGATGTCAATGCTGTTTCTAGTATTAATTTAAGTGTTCTGAAATATTCCTTACTAAGTTTTATTCACATTTGTTCATGTTTTATTGTTGATCCTTCATCAGTTCCCAAATATCTATGCATTGCCTCTTGCTCAAGTTCTTTTATATCACAATCCTGTCCCAAACTAGTGTTTTCTTGGTGCTGCAGCTTTCCTGCTTTAAAGATTGCCTTTGTGCATTTATCAAGACCAAATGACATTCTTATATCATCTGAAAAAATTTTAACCACTTGCAGTTGTGCTTTCAGTTCTTCATCTGATGATCTATACAGTTTTAAATCATCTACAAAAAGATGAGAAGTCTTAGCACTCTGCTGTTTTCTGGTAGCCAAATTATTGCTGTGACTTAATCTGTTAAGTAGACAACTTAATGTGTTAAAGGCAAGACAAAAGAGCAGTGGTGACAGAGAGTCACCCTGGAATATCCCCCTTTGAATCCTTATGCCTGGAATAATAATTTGTCCTTTATCATAGCTTAACTGCAAAGTGGTCTGCCACTGTTTCATGGTCACTGTAATGTAATCAATCAAAAAACTATTAACAACGTGCATAATTACAGTAAAGAAGTGAGTTTGATGACAAGTCATACGTTCATAAGTTTATTCAACATATTTAACTTTATCTAACTGAGAGGAGTTGCTGATGTCATGGGAATCACTGCACATAACATCATTCTGTCCCAATCCTATCCAAGAATGTTAAAGTTAACAACCATCTGTCTTGCAGTCATGGCATGTCCCCATCACTAGTTGAGTGCCATATGGCAAATGGAAATCTCACCCCTCCCTCCCTCCTTCCCTCTCAAGAGCCAACAAAATTCCACTTCTTCTTACCTCACCTTCCTCAGTTCCTCCAGTAACTGAGTCACTAATCAACCTCATATCATCCAGGTCAAAATCAGGATTGTCTCTCTGTATGCCATGAATGCAGAGTTGTTTTTTGCTGACATCCATTTTCTCAAAGTAAGATAACCAGAAATGCATTTGGCATAGAAAATGTTCAATCAGCTTCCAGCAATAAAAAATGCAGCCCCTGTGACTGTCTCTTTAACTATTTACAGTGTGAATAATTACAGTAAAGAAGTGAGTTTGATGATAAAGTCATAAGTTCATAAGTATTAGTTAAAAAGCATTTAGGCTGAGAAGCCATCAAGAAATGCTGACTTTTTAAAACTTATATTAAAAAAATAATTATCCATCTAGGTATCTAGACTTGTCTTATAAACTGGTAATAATGATGGCTTTCTTATACATAATTGTAGATTCTGGGAATAACTTGAGTAGTGAAGTTATTATACCTAGGGATTCTGTTCAAGGATAAACAGATGTTCTGATCATGTCTTATTCCCAGAGGAATAATCATACAAATCTAGATTTAAGAAAAGGCATAACAATTCATCTTTAAATGCTTTGTAAGCTAATATAGCTTTACCACCAAAATCCATCCATCTATCCTCAACCCCTTTTTCCTATTTTGCACACAGGGTCGGGCTGTCACTTCAACAGTGACAATCATCCCGAGCCAAGGTTTACACCACCGGGTGGCTAGCCCTACCACTCTAATTCATTTGTACCACTCACTTGTACACACACACACACACACACACACACACACACACACACACACACACACACACACACGCACACGCACATGCACGCACACACACACACACACACACACACACACACACACACACACACACACACACACACACACACACACTTACCTACAGCCAATTTAGAGTGTCCAATCCACCTATTGCATGTCTTTAGAATGTGGGAGGAACCCCATGTGACCACAGGGAGGTTGCCACAAAAATACCTATAATGAAATGGGTATAAATTCAGTTTAATACATCTTGCTATGTAACATAAATACCAAACAAAATGAATTGTTTTAGTATATTTATGCTGCACTTATATAGAATAATTATAAAAGGAACTTTTGAATTCCAATAAAGATCTGATATATAATTTCAACAACCATACCACAGTGGCTTCATCCCTTAATGATATCACCTTTAATATCAGACCCATCTACCTCATAGCTTTGTATCTATTGTGACTTATATGGCTATCAAAAAATAAAGTTCAAGAAATAGACAAACCTAAACCTTTACATTCTCAGATTTCTGCCATAGCAGAACCATATAGAATTCTGGTTCTGTTAAAATATGGTTTCCAAAAAAATACTACATGGCATTTAGACTTGTAGAATTCCAGACCAGCATCTGATGTCCAGCATGATATACCATGTATTTATTATCAGAAGAAATCAGAACAAAGCAATCTTGCAATCATCAGCATATCTGCTAACCTAGCAATAATCAGTAACTGGAAAATTAGAAACAAAACAGTGTTAAATATATATGGCTCTAAACCCACCCCCCTTTGGAACTTTTCTTGCAAATGCCAGAAAACTAGAGTCAGCGCTTTGAATCATTTTATGACTGGCAGGCAGACTTCATTTTCAAAACTGGCTTAATAAATGCTAAATCATTAATACCTGATAGAGCAGTAGCGTTAGTAATATTTGCCAGTAGAATTCCTTCTTTTCAACCAGTGTATCCCAGTCACCACCCCCTTACTCAATGTGCTACCTTTTCTAAAACAGTGAATCCAAATTTTTTTCATTCGTGGCACAATAAAGGGAGACACTGGTTGAAAAGAGGGAATTCTATTGGCAAGTATTAATGCTACTGCTCCACCAGGTATTAATGATTTAACGATTGAATATCTATTAAGCCAATTTTAAAAATCAAGTCTGCCTGCCTGTCATAAAATTAATTGTCCTTAAATGCTTCAAGATTAAGTACACTTACATTATTCATACTATTTATATTGCTTATATTATTTATGCAACTTAATGGTGATTTTTAGATATGTACACATAAACTTATAAATAGTTTTTCCAAGTGTTTCCTATCTATTTTTAATGTTTCATGCAATGTTGTTTTAATAGGGTGTATCCCTTTAAATGTAGGAAGTCACTTTACAATTTGTTTCTGATGAAATTCCATTCATGGTGGAACGAAAGTGCTTAAACTACGTTTGATTAAAGATTCTGCTGGGATATCTGTTGTGGCGTTTTCATGTATACAGATAAAAATGTAACAGCCAGCCTTTGCTTCAGATGTTTCTTAAGTACATTCCAGCATATGCAGTACATAGGTGACAAAATGCAAGCATACCTTCTGAAGTGTTGTAATCCTCTGTGCAGATATATCTTGAAGAAATAGCATATGTTCAGTCTTCTCCAAATAAGCAAATCTCCTCACCATCAGTTTGCCTAGCTACATGGTTCCCTTTTTATAATGGTGTAGATTCAGGGCTGTTTGCATAGTGAATATGCAATGAGATGTGAAATAATTAGAATTACTGAATCCCAAATATTTGTATTTGTGTAGAAGATGTAAACATAGTGCAGGCACTGCTTCAGTGTTTGTTTTTAATGGATTGCAACAGTGAATGATTACTTATTGGGAGAAGGAGAACAACAGCAATGCAGGTTTCCTTACATCCAGTGGGTGCGTCAGGTTAGATCTACAAAGTGTTAGATGTAAGGTTGGAAATGTAAGTAAGCAGCACACAATTCATAGGTTGTGTTCCTTAACATCCAACCTGCCCTTCATTTGTTGGCAAAGGCATATGTTATTTCCAGTTAATATCCTCACACATTTTAAGGACAATGATATAGAATGGCTTACAGACTGCATGTCTCACATTACTGGTCAGATAACTACAGAATGACCAACAAACACAGAGAGGTGAAACAAAGCTGTATATTTGCAAACAGTAATCATAGCAGGTTATGTGATCACTAAGTGCACTACATCCAAAAATAATGTGTACTAATAACAGTTGTATGGTTTCATATTACTGTAGATGATGCATTTGGTTGTGTGCAAATTTATTTCAGTTCCTTGCTGCAAAGCTGTCTGTGTGGCAAAGAGGGATAAGGCACCCATCCTGTGTTTTGAAGGTTCATTGGAGTGAAAGTTCAAATATTGATCTATGTAGAGATATCTCATGTGAACCATCATTTTCTAGCATGTATGTCACAGTCTAAGTTTTCCTCATTTCTGTACTTGTCCCTATTTTTCCTTTTCTGTCTTTTTTTAATTATTGTTCTTTTTTTTTTTTTTTTGACCAGCGTTTACATGATGCAGCACATAACTTAATCATGGGAATGGGGAAAATGAATGGCAGGTGTGGCTGTGCTTATCTCATTTGCATGAAGTGAGGCAGTGTTTAAACTGGACAACTAGAGCAACCAAGAAGCAGACAGGACCCACACAGCCAAAAATAGAAACTGGATACATTCAATTAATGCTAATGGGTACCATGCAAACCCACTAAGTGGCATTGTGTGGTGTTTAACAGAGAGACCTTAAGAATGATTTTTAAACCTGAGGGTCATGCTGCTCAATGCTAGAAGTCTAAATCTCAAAATGCACTTGCTCAAAGCACTCCTTAAAATGGAGAACATTGAAATTTGTGCTATAACAGAGACCTGGTTCAAGGCAGCAGAAAGCACCCCAGCACAACCAGGCTATAACTCATTCCACACCTTTCGGCCCTAGAACTTGGACCAAAGCTCCAAAGGCAGTGGTGTTTCTATATTCATAAAGGATGTGCACACCACCAGACTGGTAGCCCAACATAATGCATCAGAGATATTTCAGGTGCAGCTAACATTGAGTAAGACAACGATTCAGGTCACAGCCTGCTATATGTCCCCAACCATATCCCAAGACCCACACTCCACATTCCTAAGTACCCTGGAGAATATTAGGGTCCAACCTAACACTCACATACTGGAAAAAAACTCTTCTTACACTGTTAAAGGTTACCAATGGAGAAAGAGAAAGACAATAAGTGAAACTCCGGTAAACCACAACGGCAAAAATTCCAGTACAAAATAACAGGCAAAAACAAAGTTTTAATGTAGAACAATGGTTAAAACAAAAAATATCCTTTCAAATTTGATAAGCGCTTTTGGCAACTAGCCTTCTTCATATCTTAAATTTTTTTTTTCTTTTCTTTTTAGGGACTGGTGCTTACATTTTTATATAAAACAAATAACCAATAAAAATCATAATATCAAAGAATAATTTACATCTAACCAATCAAAAGCATCATGCTAGTTCGTTAATTCACATTTCTCATTGGTTTAGATATATCCAATGATCTTGTTGAAATAGCTGTTTATAACCTATCACATAAGTTGGAAATGGTTCCGCAGCTAGAGATCTGGTGCTAAATATATGTTAATTTGTTGTTTCTTCTATCCAATCATAAAAGGCTGTAGAAACCTGATGTACCACTCAGAACGCCTATTTTAACTTTCAAGGCATTCAGCTATTCAGTAACCATAATTACATAGTTGTTTTTTGTGACCGATTAGCCTGCAAAATTTATCACAATATAGCAAGTGGGCTCTGTAAAGGCCAATCATCTACAGCAAACAAAAATACCATGCACGTTTCGAAGACTTGTAGCCGCAAGATAAATCTTCCAAGTCAGAGGGTCTACCCCTGTTTAGTTATGGCAACAAAAACGCATTGCATTGATTTGTTTCATCTCTGATGAATGCACAAACATAAGTAAAAACATAAATATTGAAAGTAAATAAATAATGAAAAGCAACAAACTCATCCTATATCTATGGCCATCAAAGCACACTTAGTGCTCCGTCAATACAGTTTACGGAGCAGAAACATATTATCTCCAATGTTCTCATGCCATTCATAACCAAGGAAAACTTCAGACAAATACAAAAATGAAAAATAATAAATAAAAATAAAAATAAAAATAAATTCACTTTAGCCTCGAGGACTCTCAATGGAGTCAAGCAGAAGACAAAGCATCATTTGCCATTGGCGATTCCTATCTAGCGGTAACCAATTGTGTCAGTAAATGTACACTTCAGAGCCAATCAAAAAATGCTACAAGCAAACCATATTGCCTAGAAAATAGCCTAGCCTCCCCAGTCAGCCCATCAGCACAGTGTATTGTTATTGAATACTAATGTCCCATTCAGGTCGATCGATGAAGAGTGCACATATATATGGAGCGTCCATGTTGTCATAATTATCCTTTAGCTGAAAACAGTCCTTGGATAACATCCTTAAAAAACGACCCTAAAACACACACAATAAAGAACCAATAAAAATAAAAATAACATAACTAACTAATCAAATCATAACAAGGTCATCATTAGCTATAAGTGTAATTCAAAAATCAAGCCTTAGACTGATGCAAAAATAATAAATAAATAATAATTTGTCGCTTCTCGCAGAAGCCAAGCATAAAACAGAATATTGTTCGCTATTGGTGATTTTTAGTCAATGGTAGCCAATCATATCAGTAAATGCATATATCAAAAAAACAATCAGAATGCTAAAAAATTCTAATAAAGATAAACAGGTTGTATTGCTTAAAAAGTAGTGTAACCTCCTTAGTTGACCTATTAACACAATATATCGGTTATTGAATACTAATGTCCCATTAGGCCAGGATCGCTAAAGAATACACATATAAATGGAGTGTTCATATTACCATAATTATCCTTAGGCTGAAAACAATCCTTGGAAGACAATCCTAGGAAAACAACAACCCTTTATTGTGTTAATAGGTCAACTAAGGAGGTTACACTACTTTTTAAGCAATACGACCTGTTTATCTTTATTAGCATTTTTTAGCATTCTGATTGGTTTTGATGTATGCATTTATTTATGCATCATATCAATGATTGGCTACCATTGACTAAAAATCACCAATAGTGAACGATACTCTGTTTTATGCTTGGCTTCTGCAAGAAGCGAAAAATTATTAATTATTCATTATTATTTTTGCATCAGTCTAAGGTTTGATTTTTGAACTACACTTTATAGCTAATGATGACCTTGTTATGATTTGATTAGTTAGTTATGTTATTTTTATTTTTATTGGTTCTTTATTGTGTGTGTTTTAGGGTCATTTTTTAAGGATGTTATCCAAGGACTGTTTTCAGCTAAAGGATAGTTATGACAACATGGACGCTCCATATATATGTGCACTATTCAGTGATCGACCTGAATGGGACATTAGTATTCAATAACAATACACTGTGCTGATGGGCTGACTGGGGAGGCTAGGCTATTTTTTAGGCAATATGGTTTGCTTGTAGCATTTTTTGATTGGCTCTGAAGTGTGCATTTACTGACACAATTGGTTATCGCTAGATAGGAATCGCCAATGGCAAATGATGCTTTGTCTTTCGCTTGACTCCAATGAGAGTCCTCGAGGCTAAACAAATTTATTTTTATTTTTATTTATTATTTTTTATTTTTGTATTTGTCTGAGGTTTTCCTTGGTTATGAATGGCATGAGAACATTGGAGATAATATGTTTCTGCTCCGTAAACTGTATTGACGGAGCACTAAGTGTGCTTTGATGGCCATAGATATAGGATGAGTTTGTTGCTTTTTCATTATTTATTTACTTTCAATATTTATGTTTTTACTTATGTCTGTGCATTGATCACAGATGAAACAAATCAATGCAATGCGTTTTTGTTGTCATAACTAAACAGGGGTAGACCCTCTGACTTGGAAAATCTATCTTGCGGCTACAAGTCTTCAAAACATGCATGGTATTTTTGTTTGCTGTAGATGATTGGCCTTTACAGGGCCCATTTGCTGTATTGTGATAAGTTATGCAGGCTAATCGGTCACAAAAAAACAACTATGTAATTATGGTTACTGAATAGCTGAATGCCTTGAAAGTTAAAATAGGCATTCTGAGTGGTACATCAGGCTTCTACAGCCTTTTATGATTGGATACAAGAAACAACAAATTAACATATATCTAGCACCAGATCTCTAGCTGCGGAACCATTTCCAACTTATGTGATAGGTTATAAGCAGCTATTTCAACAAGATCATTGGATATATCCAAACCAATGAGAAATGTGAATTAATGAACTAACATGATGCTTTTGATTGGTTAGATGTAAATTATTCTTTGATGTTATGATTTTTATTGGTTATTTGTTTTATATAAAAATGTAAGCACCAGTCCCTAAAAAAAAATTTTACGCTCTGAAGAAGGCTAGCTGCTGAAAGCGCTTATCAAATTTGAAAGGATATTTTTTGTTTTAACCATTGTTCCACATTAAAACTTTGTTTTTACCTGTTATTTTGTACTGGAATTTTTGCCGTGGTGATTTACCGGAGTTTCACTTCGTAACACTCTCATACTGGATGACTTCAACTAGCCCTGCATTAACTGGGAAAACCACTCATGTACCAATTCACTTGCCCAATGTTGCCTGGAATTTATTAATTCCAATGCCTTGGACCAGCTCATTCTTAACCCCACTAGTGGTAGCTACATCCATGACCAGGTCATTACTAACATGGGCGAGCATTGCTCTACACCAATAGTCAACTCCTCCCTGGTTAGATCCGACCAAAAATTAATCACCTTGGAAATCCACATCGTCCCACCCTCCTCCCCCGCAAAGGTAACTACCATGAAAAACTTCTCCAAAGCTAACTTTGGGCTCCTAAAAACAGAGGTGGCTAACTTCATGGCACCCATGCAAATGGATAATAGTTGCATGACCACCGAATCATGCATCAATGCACTCTACGAACGCATACACAAATGTATGGATCTCGCCATACCCAATAGAACCAAGACACTCTCCTCCACAAAAAGGAAGCCAATCTGGTGGTCCCCTGCCATAAGCAAACTCGACAACAGGAAACTGATGCAGAATATGGTGAAGTCCCAAGAATGGAAAAATTCCCTTATCAGCCTCAACAAAAAGTTGATATCCCTCATCAAATCCTCTAAAGCTAGCTATAAAAATAGAATTGCAGCAGATAGTAAAGACAACCACAAGTTCTTCTATAGTTATGTAAAGAATCTCCATGGCAATACCCATATTTGCTCTAAGCTACTGCACAATAGTACCTCCTATACTGAGCCAACAGATATTGCCAATATACTGGCCAACAGATTCAGTGTCAACTTTACCCCCTTTCACCCCCCCCCAAAGGACCAATCACAATGCCAGTAGATTGCTAGGCACCTAGTATTATTGCTGCACAGGTTAAAACAGCATTGTCCAAGGGCAAGAATACAGCTTCTATGGGACCTGACAATATGCCTGGCTGTGTTCTACATGAACTACAGAGGGAACAGGCACCTCACCTATGCGCCCTGTTCAATCACAGCCTCACCTCAGGCTTTGTCCCTACCAAATGGCACACTTCTACAGTCATCCCTCTCCACAATGGAGGAGTGACTACAGACCCTGGGAACTATTGCCCATTAGCCTGACGAGTCTGATATGCAAAGCAATGGAATGCATCATCCTGGACCTAATAAACAAGGATATAGGGAATCTCCAAACTCTGGATCCCACACAGTTTTGTTTTGTGAAGGGTAGATCATGCCTGCTCAACTTGTTTGACTTCTTTGTGTCAGTCACCAGAGCTGTGGATGTTGGCAAGGTGGTTCATACAGCCTACCTTGATCTGGCCAAGGCCTTTGATACCATTCACCACTCAGGAATCATAGGAAAACTCACTAAGCTAGGCATTGACCCTTATATCACTAGGTGGGTTGCAAACTGGCTCACAGATAGAACCCACAGTGTGAAAGTAGTTGGCTCCAAGTCAGATTTCTGACCAGTCATGAGTGGAGTCCCACAAGGTTCGGTCCTGGGTCCTTTCCTGTTTGGTATCTATTTCTCTGAAGTCCAGGCCAACACGAAGGGACTCTGGCTGACAAAGTTCACAGATAACTGCAAGTTGGGAGCTATTATTAGCTCCCCAAGTGATGTTGACATCCTACAGAAAGGCCTCACCAAGACCAACGATTGGTGTCAAGACCATGGCCTTAAGCTCAATGCCAACAAATGTGCCGTCATCCACTTTGGGAAAAACTTGGTTTGCATGAATTACCACATCAATGGTAGTCCACTGAACACAGAAGGCATTATAAGAGATCTGGGAACACAGGCTGACAGCAACCTCTCTTTTGACCACCACATTGCCACTGTGGTCAGAAAGTCCTTCTATGTGGCACATCTCATTACTAAGGGTTTTGCATCCAGGAAGTAAGAGGTCATTGTCTTCCTCTACTCTTCCCTCATTAGGCCAGTCATCAAGTACAATACCCCATTTCGCATGTACCTCACTAGACACCTGCAACAACGGGAGGGGGTGCAAAAATACATCAAAAAGAGGATCCTAGACTTTAAACACTTGTCCTATATGGATAGACTCAAAAAACTCCAACTATTCTCTGTCTCATATCACCTACTTAGAGGCAATCTCTGTTTGACTTACAAAGCCATGTCTGACCCAGCTCTGTTAGAAATGCTACATCTAAAAAAATCCCAATCCCTGTGCACTACATGCTCTAGAGGCCTCATCCTCATTACCACAATCAACAGAACGTGGTGAAGGGATAGGTTCATAACACAGAGACTACCCATGCTATGATATAGACTTCCCATACATGTCAAACAGAGCACCTCACTAGCCCTGTTCAAGAGAAATCTTGATGAGTGAATGGGAAATAGAAAATTCACCCCAGGGATCACTCCAGTGGCTCTACTCGACAAAGACACTGGGAACTAAGGTCAGGTGGCACGATGCCAGGGTAATCCTATGGGCTAGGCTTGTAAAGGCTCTAGGGCCATTAGCCTAGTACACACCTATGAACCTATGAATCTATGAATTATGGAATGTCACATAACTAGTTCTGAGGCAGCAGGTGCAAGTATAGGGCTGGAGTACAGATGGTCCTGGGTTCTAGTACAGGGTGTGCAACCTTTTTTTTACTGTTGTGACATTGTAAGTGATAACAATGAACTGAAACATGAACAACTATTTTTAAACTTTCTTGTGGCAACAGCTGTCAGTGTAAGACTGCCATACACATGGCCCTGGGTTCTAATACAGGATATTTCACACATTGGTACCGTTGTTCCATTTCCCATTATATTCACTCTCAGTTATAACACTTTAGATAGCATAGCTGATCTTAATTCTATGTATGAGGGGTGAGCACTATTATTGTGTTAGACTAATCTTCCAGTTGCAATTATTTCACTCCTCACTGCTTGGCACTGCTTCTTTCTGCACACCATCGCACAAATGAGTTCATGGTTGTGTGCACTCCTGTAAACATGATAACTGGAATTGGCAGGAAAGTGTCAGTCTCCATTGTGCTAGATCTGCTGGTAGATAGACATGGCTAGCATTAGTGGGGAAAGTGCCAGGTTTACGGCACATAGGTGGGGTGTCTAGGAGTCCAAGATATTTACTGGACTCCTAGTAAAGCTCCACAGCCAAAGGCTTCTGCATGGGGACTGTTCTGGCTCCCATTACAAGTCTGAGGCATGGGATACTTTAGCCCTGGCTGTAGCATGCCACTGGTATCCTGCTTACTGCAGAGCAATGTAGGCATCATTTTAATGACCTATCTAAGGCCTTTGATACTATCCTGCATCCGTGCCTCATAGTGAAGATCTCCCATCTAGGAATTAGGTCATATAGTACTAGATAGATAGCCAACTGGATCACCGACAGCACACGCACTGTCAAAGTTGGGGATTGCACCTCTACCACTAGCCCACTTACCAGTGGAATACCACAAGGATCTATGCTGGGCTCTCAACTGTTTGGAAGCTACTTCCCTGAAGCACAGACAACAGTAGATGGTCTGTGGTTTATCAGTTTTGCAGATGACTGTTAATTGGATGCACACATATACAGTCCCCCGATCATGGCAACATATTACAGAAGGGGCTGACATAGACAAATGATTGGTGACAAACTCATGGAATGAACCTTAAAGCAAACAATGCTTAATCGTCCCCTTTGGCAATGAAGTACCCCTGCTAATTATGATATACATAACACCCCTCTAAGCTCAACTACAGTGTTGTGAGAGTTGGGAACATATGTTGATAGCAATCTACACTTTCATCACTATGTGTACACAGTGGTGAGACTCACATTCTGTATTGTGCACCTCATACATATGGACATCACATCCAAAGCCAGGGAGGTCATAGTTCTGCTGTACTCTACCCTTATCAGACAACTAATTTAGTACAATGTTCCCTTCTGTCTGTATCTCACCAGACGCCTGCAGCAATTGGAGGAAACACAGTCATTTTGTGACTGGAAGAATACAGGGCCACCAAAACATTACATACATGGAAAGACCGAAAGATCTGTCACTGTACTCAGTATTATGCAGGCTGCTAAGAGGTGACCTATGCCTGGCTTACAGAGCAGTCTCAGACCCTGCCCTACTGGAAATGCTGGGCATCTGCAAATCAAATGGAACAAGAATAACTTACTCCAGGGTTCTCAACCTAGCCTATGACATAAACAGAACATGCTGGGGACACATATATATTCCCCAGCAATTGACACTCCTCTGAAATAGGCTCCCACTGCATGTGAAGCATTGGTTTTCAATGACTCTGTTCAAGCACAACCTTAACAACTGGATGGGTGATTGTAAAGTCACTTCTGGGGTGGCACCTATGTCCCACATGGACAGGGCCAGTCGGTGCAGCTCACAAAATTGCTCTGCTAACAGTGACCATCTAACTGTGTTCAGTAAGGGTATTTGTGTTTTTACAGAGCTGGCTTGTAAACACCCTAGGGCCATTAGGCCACTAGCCTTCTATGAACTTATGAAGCTATGAACCTATGCAGGCCTCCCAACCTCTTGTCTCCCACAAGGCCTGCTGATGTCATCTACTATGTGTTGACCTGCACTCTTGTAAAAATCACACTTGTGCCATGGCATTTGCATCAAGTACTAAGTTTTGTAGTCTGTGTACTTAGATAGGGGTTCTATTCTCTCTGCAGTTAACTGTGTGTGTGTGTGTGTGTGTGTGTGTGTGTGTGTGTGTGTGTGTGTGTGTGTGTGTGTGTGTGTGCATGCAATCTCGATTGACATTACAGAGAGCATTTTACACTAGCATGCAGGAAACTTTAATTGCCATACTGTCCTCAACAAACACTGCTGATGTCATTAGCTATAAACTGCTGTCCAAAACACTGCAAGTCAGACTTGTGCTGTGGAACTTGTGTAAAGTATTGAGTTCTGCAGTCTGTGTACTTAGGTAGGGGTTCTGTTCTCACTGCAGTCAAGTGTGTGTGTGTGTGTGTGTGTGTGTGTGTGTGTGTGTGTGTGTGTGTGTGTGTGTGCTCTTGCTTGACTTTACAGAGAACAATTTTACACCAGCATGTAGGACATTGCTATTAGCATATTCTCCTCAACAGACACTGCTGATGTCATCAGCTATATCAGATTTGTGTATACGCAGTACTTCTACCAGGGAGGGCAGGGTCAGAGACTGGCCTAGAGGTCAGACAGATGTCACCTCATCCTATGCAAGAGCTATTACAGTGATATGACTTTTAATCTTTCCACGTACATCATGACATGGTTTGTATGCCCTGTGTTTTCATGATGAGAAAGCCCTGTGGTCTCTCAAACTGCTGCATGTGTCTGGTGAGGTACATGCAAAAGAGAGCATTATACTCTATTAGTGTTCTTATGAGGTTAAAGTAAGTGCTATCATACAATCCTAAGATCTGAATATGATGGCATGGGATTACTGGTGGTATTATTTTGATATTGTCCTTGATTGTGGTTGCTTCTTTTAATGTTTTCCATGAACCTTTACCTGTTCCCCACTTGCTGGAGACCTCTGCTGAGATTATACTTATATTCAATCCTATCAGTTTGCACAGCTTTACAATATGCACCCTACCCCCAATTGTATGTCAGATCCCTGATAGATGTCCTCTGCATTATTCATGTAAAGATGCTTATCTCACAAACACACATCCTCCGCGTTGTTATGTCACCTTGTGTGACAGTCACATAAAACACATTTTCACTGGACAGTCCCTACTGTACCATATAGATATGTGACTAGTGCTGCTGCAACAACCATCTTCCATTGACTTGCCCTCATCTGCTGCATATTAGGTTGTTTCACCTGTCCTCTTTCATTGTGTTCATTCCTATAATGTATCTGTATGTTCCTATTCAATACACACACTTCTCCTGAGTGTTCATTTTACATGACAGTCCATGTCCAGTTACAGGTCATTTACACAGCTTCAGTAGTACAGAGTGCCAGGAATAGGATATCACAATATTCTGCACTGTAGATACACTGTTCTGTACTGGGTTTAGACCATATACTTTGCATTCATACCTCTCAAGTGTCCAGATATTCCCAAGATATCATGATTTGTTACTTATCAAATTTGTCGCTTTCTGCCATATCACTGGGATGATCTCATGACTGATGTGATTCAGTATTACATGCATTTGAGTTCATACCTCTCATGTGAATCAGTATTACATGCATTTGAGTTCATACCTCTCAACTGTCCTTATTTGTGCAGAATGTCCAGTTTTTGTCTCTATTTTTGATCTTTTCCTCATAACATTCTGGTTTCCTGGCAAATCATCAGCATGTTGTTGTGGATTGAAGTCAGTAAATAATGACAGACATTTGAGTTTCAAACTTCATGCTCTTCAGAAAATTCATGCTACTACAAAACATATTATTCTATCAACTGTCTAGGTTTGTAAGAACAATATTAGAATCTGTCCCTATTTCTTGCCCTTTGCCCCCCCCCCCCATTATTTATGTATTTGTCCAGATTTTGTGCTCTTAAGAGGTTGAGAGGTATGTTTGAGTTTCATTCTACCACATTTCTATGTGACATCTATGTCAGACATGTCCCTGGTTCTGGTTAATTATCATCGCATTATGTTGGCCATTGTGCAGATGTGTTGAGCTAACAGATTGAGAGCTACCTGTGAAGCCCTGGTGATCATTGTTGCATTCCGTACAAAACCACAGACTGTAGCTGTAAACAGAATTATTATCCACATTTGCTTACATGGTCTGCTGGCCAGCAACACTTTTGCCAGCTGTGAAACTTTGCTTAGACACGGCGGGTGGCATGAATATGCATTCCGTGGTGCTGCAAGCTGCAGCTCACCACACACCACTGCGCACACTTGTAAACTCCATATAGGCTTCATGCAGAGCCTACATGGATTTTATTGAATCCCTTGGGATAATGTAAGCTAGATAATTAAGAAAGGATTAAACTGATACTTAATCATGCTATTAGTGATTATCAGATTTGGCAAGGTGTCAAATGCTTTAGCAAGATCTAAACAAACCACACCTACTTTCAAACCCAAATCAAGACCTGGTGTAAACTCATGTTGGTGAATATCCATTAGTGCATAGTAATTATTATTAGTGTTGAAATAAGAAGTCTTTCAAAGCACTTCTCCAGTAAAATAATTAAACTAATAGATCTAAATTTTAATGTCCTGCTTATCTCCTATTTTATACATTTAAATAACTGAAGATGTTTTCCAAGTCTTACAGATATACTAGTAATAAGTAAACCAATGTAAACCAATCTAGATCATATACAAAATAAAAATTAAGTTAACTTTAATTCTAGATATTAAGATAGCAGGAATATAATCCAGACCCAGTGATGTTGTTTTAATTATTCTGTCAAGAGACCGTTTGATGGAATATAGAGTAATTGTAGGACAAGTGGGCTTGGAGCAGTCCATAAGCATAGCTTTTGGTACACTATGATCAGTAAAAGTGGCACTTGAGTTACAAAAATACTTATTAAAATTTTCAGCAATTCTTACTTGATTATGTAGTGTTTTGCCATTGATATCAATAAATCTTACAGAGTTCTTAGTGTGACTGAATAGCACTATTAATGCATTTATAAAACTGATTATTTCTAGAACAAATTGCTTACCTAGTTTCATATTTAGATTTTTTCATTGTTTGAAACACATTAAATTGTTTGTCTGTATTAATCAGTTTGGTTTTAATTTGTCTTGGTAAATATTTCTTATAAAACTGAAAGGTTTATAAAATGTTCTTATAAAGAATAATTAACTTAGAAGCCCACAAATATGGAAGTGTAGATCTTTCCAAACAGGCTTGAACTATTAGTCTAGACTGGCATGAATTAAACAGAATGTTATCTTATTTACAATAAACATGATCAGGTTAATTTTGAACAGTAATACTTTTACAGTTTAGCAATCAATAGTCATATTTCCTATCTCAAGTCTGATTAAGTTAATATTGAGAAATTAATTTAAATATTAAAGAATTATGATCAGAACAGCAAAAAGTAAACCACCCTTCACATTATTTATCAGTGAGTCACAGTTTTATTAAAATAACTTCTAGGATGATTTTATTACAATTTGGTTCATTAATTAGGTAAGCAATAATGCCTGACAGGGTGTGTGTTAATGTGTAACTAACACCCGCCCAGAGGTGTTATGAGGCCCGACTCCACAGGCAGAGGGCCTCTGCACCCATGGAAGGGCATTAATTGCACATTAACGCACACATCCTGGAGGGCATTATTGCACTTAGAGAATGGGCTCTCTATAAAATTGTTGTGTTTTGCTTATTACTTTTTAAGTATTATATTATTTTTTGTATATTTTTGATGTAAAATAGTTCCTCCACCTAATGTTTTAAACTTTATGTAGTATATGTTAATGATGTTGAAGGAAGCATTTTACATCAAAAATATATAAGAAAATAATATAGTACTTAAAAAAAGAAATAAGTAAAACACAACAATTTTACAGACAGCCCGTTCTCTCTCTCATACACAGCCACTTCTACATTCATGCATGTATTCACTCACCCAAGATCTCTCTCAGCCTCTCTCGATCTCTCTCTCTCTCTCTCACACACACACACACACACACACACACACACACACACACACACACACACACACAGTCTCTCCTGCTTTCATGCACACATTCACCCACACAAGACCGCTCTTTCTCTCTCTCTCTCTCACACACACACACACACACACACACACACACACACACACACACACACAGTCTCCTCTGCTTTCATACACGCATTCACTCACATGCTCAGATAGGAAAATAAACACACATACACATACATACATGCATACACACACATACACACAAACATAAGCTTCTTTCTTTTTTTTTTTTTTTTTTTTTTTACTCTCGCTAAAGAGCGAGTGTAAAACTAGTGGCAGCCATTAGTTTTTTAGCGGTCCAAGCTCCACGGCAGCTTGATATGCTGCCATGAAGTGGCAGACTCATTTTTCACTGGGCATTACTTGTACATTAATACCCTGCTGGAGAACATTTGTTTTCCAATCAGGATAGTGATGTACAGTAAGCAGATTCTCTAACCGACAGTAACCGTGCATTACTAATAGGTCTAAAAATCCTGTATAATGGATGATGAAGAAATGCATTTTATCCAGTCAACCTTTGCATAGTTCAAGTCACCAGTAAGAATAACATTATTTTGGGTTATTGAACTAGATGAATAAGATAAATATTCCAAATAAAGACTAACTTTTACACAAGGCTTAAGTTAATTGTCTGAACATGGACCTTAAGGTTTAATTCTAGAATTTCAACAGGAATAGTTTCTAGAGAAATAAGAGTAGAATGAAAGAGATCCTTGACCAATAAGAGCACAGCACTACCGTCTCTATTTGGTCTTAGACATTCATATCATATTAACTTTAATTAACTCATTAACTCAGTGAAAAAATATATTATATGGCTCTTACTTGCTTCTTGCCTCTTGCCTGGATGGATTCTTGCTAAAATTCAAAGTCTGATTATATTTGCATTCACAGTCTGTTGCATACAGAAACTTGCAGAATATACACTGATGAGAGAATATACTTTGCAGCATCAACTTTAAAGAGCAGTAACAAATAACTTTTTATAATAAATCAAACAAAACCACGTTGCAGCTTAAAAGTACTGTTCCAACTTTACTTCTCATATAGTGCAGATGATGTGAGAGATATAACATTTACCTCAGAACACCAAATGTGTTCCTACCATATCCCTAAACAACTGGATTTATACAGCTCTTTATATACTCTTTTAGTCATGCATAAACATATTTTGGAGAATTGCTTATCCTGTAGAAACAATACTAAACTTCCTTGTTTAACAATGTCTTGTAAGAGACCAGCTTTTCTGACAGTGTGAATATCCTGTAACAGTGTCCTGATGTCCATGTAGAAAAACATATTTTTGAGGAAACACATTGTCCTGTATTCTATTTGAATCTGTGTATAGAAACATGTGTTCTTATGTCAATGCTGATAAGCATATCCTGTTTTTTATGAAGAAAAACATATTTTTGAGAAAACACATTGTCAGAGATCAACTTTTCTGACAGTGTGAACATCCTGTATTTTATTTGGATCTTTGTATAAAAACATCTGTCATCCTGTTTTTCCATGCAGAATAACATGTCATTGTTCTTAAAAAGCAGATTTTGCATTTTTGTTCTTGCATATATCCTGTTTTGAGTCTGTAAGGGAAAAATGTCCATTCAGCAGATTCCTTTTCCAAGCCATGGTCATTTAGTATGACTGCTGATCACATATTACTTAAACTTTGTTTCTGCATTTAAGCAAGCCTTTTCTTTCAGCATATTTACAACATAATTAATTTCAGATTTATATTCATAAAATCTAACACTCAGAGTAACGTCTCACAGTGCCTCTCTGCTTACATCTGAGTGTGCTGCGAGATGATAGGAAATGCAAGCTGTTACTCCCGAGTACCTTCAACAGATGTGAGAAACTGCACTGTAGATTTATAATGTGAGCAGCGTGTAAAACACACTCAAATCGTAACCTAACTGTTATTTAACTTATATAGTTACTATTCTGTGTGTTTTTACATGCTGCTCACATTAAACTTTTAAAAAAAAATCAGCTTGCAAAGCGGTTGATAAAGCAAGTGGTGGCAGCCAATCAGATTCTAGCAGTCCTAGTCACCACTTGCATAACACCTCCACCCCAAACCTAAATTTCTTTTGTTCTCCACGAATAAATAGAGAATCCAGCAGCAGGTAATTCCTTTCTTTTTACTGATATTTGCAGATTTTACATGCTGCTGGATGGCTCTATTTATTTTGAGGATGGATCGTAAGGATCGGTATTGGAGACACCAGTTTGGCTGCTGTTCATAGGTTCATAGGTTGGTACTAGGCTATCGGCCCTAGGGCCTATACAAGCCTAGCCATAACAATTCCCTGGCTATTTCTTCCCAGAATATTTACTTCCCTGGTCCCATGTCTAGCAGGATGACTGATGTGATCCCTGTGGTGAATTTCCTATCTCCCATCGAATTGTCAAGTTTCCTTTTGAAGAGGGCCAAAGAGGCACTCAGCTTGACATGTATGGGCAGTCTATTCAAGAATATGAGGAGTCTGTGGGTCAGGAACCTATCCCTCCAAATTGTTTTGTTCATTCTGATGACCAGGTTTAGATCTCTGGAGCATGTGGCTCTGAGGGATTGGGATATCTTTAAGTGTAGCATGTCCAATAGCACTGGTTTTGACATGGCCTTGTATGTTAAGCAGATATCACTTCTAAGTAGGCGATATGCAACATAGTATAGCTGGAGTTTTTTTAGATGGTCAGCATAGGGCATCTGCTTTAGGCCTGTGATTCTTTTAGTGAGGTATTTCTGTGGCTTTTCTAATAGGACATTGTACTCTATAATGGGTCTAATGAGGGAAGAGTACAATGGGACAATGACCTCCTTTTTCTGGATGAAAAGCCTTAGTAATGAGGTGTGCCTCATAGAAGGATTTCCTGACTGTTGTGGCTATGTGGTTATCGAAGGTGACACCACTGTCCACCTGTATCCCTAAGTCCCTTATCATACTTTTGGTGTTAAGTGTACTGCCACATATGTGGTAATTCATGGGTACATGTTTTTTTCCCAAAAGGGATAACTATACATTTCTTGGCATTGAGCTTGAGCCCATGGCTCTGGCACAAAGCATCTGTTTCTGGAAGGCCCTTTTGTAGAATATCCACATCATTTGGGGATTCAATATTGACTCTCAGTTTGCAGTCATCTGCAAACTTTGTCAGCCAGAGTCCCTTAGTGCTGGTCTGTCCTTCAGAGAAGTAGATGCCAAACAAGAGCAGTCCCAGGACTGAACCCTGAGGTACTCTGCTTGTCACTTATTTGGAGATGGATTTTGAGTTGGCTACTTTACAGTCTGGGTTCTGTCAGTAAGCCAGTTGGCAACCCATTGAGTGACATAGGGATTAATGCTCAGCTTAGTAAGTTTATCTGTGATTCCAGAGTGGGGGATGGTATCAAAGGCCTTGACAAGGTCCAGATAGACTTTGTGGACCACCTTACCCTTGTCCACAGATCTGGAGACTGATTCGAAGAAGTCAGTCAGGTTGAGGAGACAAGATTGTCTCTTTATGAAACCAAACTGGGTGGGGTCCAGTGTTTGAAGGCTGCCAATCTCTTTGTTTATAAGTTCCATGATAATGCGTTCCATGGCTTTGCAGATCAGGCTAGTCAGACTGATGGGACGATAGTTCCCGGGATCCAAGGTGGATCCCCCCTTGTGGAGTAGGATAACTGTAGCTGTGTGCCACTCATTGGGCATGAGGTGAGGCTATGATTAAACATGACACTTAGGTGAGATGCCAGTTCATTTTGTCGTTCATGTAATACACAGCCCGGGATATCATCTGGTCCCATGGATGCTGTATTCTTAGCTTTGGAGAGTGTGTTTTTGACCTGTGTGGCCATGATTACCGGAATTTGGCAATCTTTTGGTATTGAGATGGGCCCTTTAGGGGGTGAGAGGGGGGTGAAGTTGGCACTGAATCAATCTGCCATCTGATATCAGGAAGTAATTGTTAGCTTTCTTCTTCCTGGCCCAAGAACTGCTTTTCCTGTCCTTTAGGTAAGGTATTTGTTGATAATAGAGTTTTGGTTACTGCGGGCAGGACTGAGATGCACTGTAATCATTTTTTTTTAGTTGCATAAATAATTTATTTCCAAAGCAGGGGATTTTGCAGCTTTAAGAATGAATGCATGACAACCCCTTTAAATGTGGAACATAAACTTTTTAGGACTCCAAATGAGGCACACTCCTATGAATGAAGTACATTTGAGATATTTTGTGTACACCTGTAAATAATAAGCACATTGATTTAGAATCTGTGGGGAAAACTTTTATCTCAAGTTTTGTCCCTAATTTAGAGAAGTATTGTGCCAATGATAAACACATGCCACTGGAAAGAACCATATGTGCTACTATGGAAACTGGTTTATAAATAGAGTAAGATTTCAGAAAGCAACTGCTCTTAAGTAAATACTAAAAGAAAAAAACTCAGACAGCCAGATTTTACAACCATACTGCATTCACCACACTGCTACCTCTGCGTCAATAACATTGGTGGTCAGCCTAGTAACGCTAGCTGAAAGTACTGAAAATGAGATTTCACCTGTCGATAGCAAACAGTGATACACATACCCTTTGTTTTATGCACATTTACAGACTATCAACGTGGTATGCAGTCATGCATTTACACTACAAAAGCTACTACAACCCATCAACGACTACTAAATAAACTGGGGCTTAAACTGTGAATTGTGTGACAGTTTAAAAGTTGGTGCACTTTGTTTTACACCACTCTTAACATCAGTACCTGCCCAAGGAAAGAGCCACATGGAAAACACCAACCCAAAACATATATGCTGTTTTACTAATCCACTTGTACCTGATACACTCACTATACGCCTGTTGCAGCCTACCTGTTAAAACCAGTGGGGGGGGGGGGGCAGCACCAAAACGTACAATTCAAAGCCACCTAACAGCACTGTGCAGGATAGCACCTAATGTGGTTTGCAGCTCCGCTAGCAACGAGATTTAAAGTTACTATTTTTTTGTATTGAGAAGCAGTCCTATGTCCATTAGACATAGACTTGGTACTTCTGTGCTCTATTTTTTCTTTTGTGGGAAGTTAAACAACCCAAAAAGGATATGAAATGAAAGTGAAAGTTGGTCATAGGCGCCTAATTGCCCATGCCCCGTTATGGAATTATACATCTCCCAAAATTATGAAACACGGTTTGTTTTCATGTGCACATTTGTTAACTCCCAGTCTGGGCATGGTATAATCTACCAGTGTTGTACATCCTCAAATAATATCTTATTGTTTTTGTTCTTCAGCAGCACAATTCGTCTGAGTTAGTCAATGGTAAAATAATCCCATTTCATTCCTTAAGTGGATCACAAATAACAACAGTTTTGTAACTTTAACATAAACTGTTGCCAGCTGGAAGATACATTTTGCTTAGAATCATTACCTTGTCATAAAATGGGCTTGGACCTCTTTTGCAAAGCTTCCACCTTCCCCCACTGTGTAGCACTTATTTTCTTTTCTAGTTGTAACTCAGTGTTACAGGTTTTCAGTACTGCTACAGTATGTGCAGAAACATATTAGTGTTATAGCTGTTAAAATGCCAGTAACCATTCATAATGACTCTCGGTTGGCTAGCTGTTTTTGTGGGGAAATGTACAGCGCATGGTACGGGGTAGACGCTAGGGTTTACCATGGAAGGTAGAGTCCAGCCAATGGGCAAAATAGGAAGATGAATATTGGGGCAGGAGAGGGTGGATTACAGAAGGGACATATGGTGGGTGTGGCTGCTTTCTACATTTAAGCGTACTGAGACTGGTGGTAATAAAAATAATTTTTAGGAGTCGGACTGATTTACTTGCATAGATGTTTGGTTAAATTGCATCATGCCTTCTCATTTCAGTCTGGCAGTTGGTGCACAGGGTTAAGGCTGTGAGCTAAGGTTCTAGTGGTATAGGCAGGGTCGGCCTTACCTTAAGCCAAGTGGTGCCCTAGGAAAAAAGGGCTCCACAGCGCACACACACCCCAGACACCATGTGATGTCCCCATCCTGCTCTATTTTCACCATCCAGTTTACTGGAAAAGCACCCCTGCTAGAGCGGCACCCTAGACATCCACCTAGTTGGCTTATGCATAAGGCTGGCTATGGGTATAGAGTTTGGCAACTGGAAATTTGGGCCAGGCTCCACAGTAGTCCCCTCACTGCAAGCCTAGTAACCACCTATAGTCCTTTCACCTGAGTAAGTAAGTCACTTACACTGAGAACAAGTCGTTTGGAATCAGGGCATCCTTACAGTGATATAAGTCACTTACACTGAGAGCGTTTTGGAATGTGATTGCTGGTTTGAAACTGATATTCCCCCAACTGTTTTTTTTTTCAGTTTTGAGATTAACATTCTGGCCTAGGTGCATATTTATTTGTTTTTCACTTGTATATTTGCTGCAGACATTTCAGATTGTCATGTGCATGTATTAATATGTAGTATATATATATATATATATATATATATATATATATATATATATGGTTCTACCTCACTTCAACGACACGCCGGAACATCGACAGGGAAATCGCGAGCCCCAGAAGATCGACAGCGCAGAAGACCGACGCGACGGGACCTAGAAGATCGACAAGCAGAAGACCGACCCGACGGATGAAAGCACCGACGCCGAGGATGCCGAAATGGGAAAAGGCTGTGTAAGTATGCGGTAGTGACGGACGTTAGGGTGCGAGTAAGGTAAGTGGGGATAGGGGTGGGTTAAGTGAGTTAGGGTTAGGAGCGGGTCAGGTAAGTGTGCGGTAGTGATTGTGTTTGGGTTAGGGCGGATAAGTGAGTTAGGGTTAGAGCGGGTCAGGTAAGTGTGCAGTAGTGACGGACCTTAGGGTTAGGGTTTGGGTCAGGGTTGTAGGTAGTTGTGTATGTATGGTTTAGTGTGGGTTTGTAGGGATTTTGGTGTGCTTGTGTTGTGTATGTGGTTTTTGGACGGGGAATGTGTTTTGGTTGTTGATTGTGGTGTGTGAAGTGTATGAGGTTTCGTGTTTGTGTACCGTCGGTTATTTCGTTCTCGGGCATGTGGGATTTTGTGTTTTTGTACTGTCGGTTATGTGGTGTCGGTGATTGCGTTGTCGGTGTTGTGGTGTTTCGTTTATGTGAGGTAGAACCATATATATATATATATATATATATATATATATATATGTGTGCTTCCAGTAATCTGACATATATTCTGGGAAAACACACTATAGATTCAGAATGTCTTTGCATGTCTTGGCACTGTCTGCTAAAGGTAGCAGCAAAAACTGGCCATTTATACTGCTATGGTGCAATGTGTATTGCTGAAGATTTGACAGCAACAGTACTGGGGTACATATACAGATATAGGCAAACCTTTGCTAGGTTGTAAGCATTATGTAGGAGTTGGGCATGATATGGACTACTGTGAGTCCATATATGCCAGCCAATATGTAATGCTTATTTTTGGTATGTAAGTAACAGTGGTGTGTTGTAGGCTTTCTGTGACTAAGATATAGAGAAAGCCAGCATGGGAGTAGAGGAGAAATGTGATATGGCTGCATGCCTCTTTATAAAAAATAGCATATAGTTGCTATGCCCTGCCATATTCTGATCACCTGGTCATTCGTCATACACTAAAAAAAAAAATCTATTTTGTCCTGTACGCGCAGCCAGAACTACCACTAATACAGAACTCTTCAAAGGCAGCATTGCTCTGCACATTTTATAAGACATATGGCACACATATTATTCTTTACCATACTGGATATACAACACTTCAGTAAACTAGACATCTAATTCTGATATATTCTTATACAATGTGCTACACCATACCCATCAACTGCATTCTCTATGTATACTGGTTAAGTGTAGACATGTATGAATTGCTATATTAATATACAACAGTGTGTATGTTTGGAGTATCACAGGTCAGGACATAAAGAGGTCATACATAATACATATGTCTTTTAGTATGAAAGGTCATTTGCAGTGGTGCATACAGCACATGCAATCTGACATAGAGCAAACGTTTTTGTTGCTAATGCCCATGTCAGGATGTATATGGCATCTGATACAATAGTCTGACAATGCTGATACTTGATCAGGGTTTCGGCAATTATCACTGTCAAGTGGACTGATCATTTCAGCAGCACAGAAATATATGTGCAGGTGTGTAGGTCTATTGCCTTATTTTGTTTATGTTACAGTAGGTGGCCTGGAGTGCCAACTACCTTTTCTAGTCACAGCCTTGTTAATGTATGAAATGAAATACAATAGAAATAGACAAAACAAAATGACGCATAAGTACAGATAAAAAAATTGTGCAACAGCAGGATAACTACATTAGATCTTCTTCTTCTTCTTCTTCTTCTTCTTCTTCTTCTTCTTTTGGCTGCTCCCGTTAGGGGTCGCCACAGCAGATCAACTGTTTCCATTTCTTCCTGTCCTCTGCATCTTGCTCTGTCACACCAACCACCTGCATGTCCTCTCTCACCACATCCATAAAAGGCCTCCCTCTTTTCCTGTTACCTGACAGCTTCATCCTTAGCATCTTTTTCCCAATATACTCTACATCCCTCCTCAGCACATGTCCAAACCAATGTAATCTTGCCTCTCTGGCTTTGTCTCCAAACCTTCCAACCTGGGCTGAGCCTCTAATATACTTATTCCTAATCCTGTCCATCCTTGTCACACCCAGTGCAAATCTTAACATCTTCAACTCTACCACGTCAAGCTCTGACTCCTGCCTTTTTGTCAGTGCCACTATCTCCAACCCATATAACATAGTTGGCCTCACTACCCTCTTGTAGACCTTCCCTTTCACTCTTACTGGTACTCGCCTGTCACAAATCACTCCTGACACTCTGATCCATCCACTCTATCATACCTGTACTATCTTCTTCACCTCTCTTTCACACTCACCATTACTCTGAACTGTTGATCCCAAGTACTTAAACTCATCCACCTTCGCCACCTCTACTCCCTGCATCCTCACCATTCCTCTGTCCTCCCTCTCATTCACACACATATATTCTGTCTTAGTCCTGCTGACCTTCATTCCTCTTCTCTCCAGAGCATATCTCCACCTCTCCAGGGTCTCCTCCACCTGTTCCCTACTCTCACTACAGATCACAATGTCATCTGCAAACATCATAGTCCACGGGGACTCCTGTCTGATCTCGTCTGTCATCCTGTCCATCACTATTGCAAATAAGAAAGGGCTCAGAGCTGATCCTTGATGTAATCCCACCTCCACCTTAAACACATCCGTCACTCCTACAGCAGACCTCACCGCTGTCACACTACCCTCGTACATATCCTGTACCACTCTTACATACTTCTCTGACACTTCCAACTTCCTCATACAATACCACAACTCCTCTCTAGGCACCCTGTCATATGCTTTCTCTAAATCCACAAAGACACAATGCAACTCCTTCTGATCTTCTCTGTACTTTTCCATCAATACTCTCAGAGCAAACATCGCATCTGTAGTGCTCTTTCCTGGCATGAAACCATACTGCTGATCATTAATCATCACCTCCCTTCTTAACCTAGCTTCCACTACTCTTTCCCCATAACTTCATGCTGTGACTGATCAGTTTAATCCCTCTGTAGTTACTACAGCTCTGCACATCACCGTTATTCTTAAAGATAGGTACCAAAACACTTTTTCTCCATTCCTGAGACATCCTCTCACTTTCCAAGATTTCATTTAAACAATCTAGTTAAAAACTCCACTGCCATTTCACCTAAACACCTCCATTCTTCCACAGGTATGTCATGTGGGCCAACAGCCTTTCCGTTCTTCATCCTCTTCATAGCTATCCTTACTTCCTCCTTGCTAATCCACTGCACTTCATGATTCACTATCCACACATCATCCAACCTTCTCTGCCTCTCATAACTACATTAGATACAGCATTAAAATTAGATATACTGTTAAAATATTTGCTTTAAGATATATTTCTTTCTTTCTTTTCATTTGTTTACTGGGAAAGTCTAGCTCAGTCTTGAGAGACCCATTTTCAGTGGAGGGCCAGGGAGAAAGGATTCTGCAAGTGTTCAAAATAAATACAGTCTGAGATGACTGCAAACATAGCATAGAAGCTAACATTACAGTATCACATAACATAATACATGTTGAGACTGTGATTAAAAACCGAATGTATAAATGACAGAGGGAAGGAGAATCAAATCAATAAAACAAACAATGTACCCATATATGCAGCTAAACAAATGATACATTCATTGGAGATAAGGCGTGCATTAGGCAGTGGGGTGAATGCAGAGATTATTAGCACTAGAGTGAGAATAAGACAGGTGATTGGCTGGAACAGAGTTGAGATGGACGAGGATGGAAATGAGAATTAGGGGATACATGGCTGGTAAGAAATAAGAGTTGAGAAGAGTGAGGGGAGATGAAAATGTTAGTACTGATGAGCAGGATCACTTTGTGAGAAATTATTTTAATAAGGAATTTATCTGGGGGAAGTGAGGTCTTTTGTTTTGCTGGGTTAAGTAACTTTTAGAATTAAATAAAGAGACTATGATATCATGAAGGGAAATGCTGGGAAAGCTTAAATTTATAAAACGTTTACCAACCAGGAATGACTGAAAGAGTGCTGTCTAGACTATGATTGACTGGGGTGAGAATTTGAGAAGATACTGGCATGCTTATTAGAATTTGTAGGGGCTATGCTTAGGATGGAAGGGCAATAATATAACCAGCTGGAGTTGAAGTGGGATTTTAATAGTGACTTGAAGAGTCTGGGATTAGAGGCTTCTCTAATAGATAGGGGAGAGAATCGCAGAGTTTGGCAATGCTGTGTGAGTGCAGCATCTTGTTATGGAGGGTTGCAATAGAGGTTACATTGCACATGGATTGTTCTGAGGATCTGAGTACCTGTTTCATAGTCACACTGCAATGTAATTGATTAATGTAGGGTGTACCTTATACATCTGTAAGCAGTCCATTACCCAGTATTGTGGGATACTGTTCATTGTGTGTGTGTGTGTGTGTGTGTGTGTGTGTGTGTGTGTGTGTGTGTGTGTGTGTGTGTGTGTGCGTGCGTGCGTGCGTGCGTGCGTGTGTGTGTGTGTGTGCAAGACATGCACAATTTATCCATTCATACTTTAAACTCTTCCCCTTTTTGCAGTTCTCTATTATGGCCTTGTTTAACAACAGACAATCCTTTATCCCGTATGACCTTTTTCTATTATCTTTTTTTTCTATTGTCATAATTGATTTTTTTCTAGATGGTTATAAACTCCATCTGCATCAATTCCACTATATAATTTAAATTGACTTACTTCCTGACTATTTCAAGCATGGAGCTACCATATGTTTTTTTTCTTTGCTTTGTCAGTCATTTGTGGATGTTTGGTGGGAGGAAGGGCTCAATATCTAAGTGTTATACTATTTCACTGAATCACTCAGATCTTCAGCTGTTATACTATTTTTACTGAGTAAGTGTTGTACTATTTTTACTGAATGACTATGGCCTTCTCCTAACAGATGATAATGACTTTGTGTTACATAACAGCTGCACAAGGTAATACAATGACTGCCTATTCAACAGGTTATGTGCAGCAATTATCACCTGTGTCTGAGCATGCATAATTTTGTAGGAATGAAACACGGGTCATTATCACATTAACAATAAGTGCAGTTACAATGAAGCAATGAGTCATTATCTTTCCGGTAAAACTCTCAGCAGCCGTGCAATTTCAAGAAATGTAACAATTTTCTGTTATTTTAATTAATTTAATTAACAAGATTTCTGTTATTTTAATTGTTTTATTTAATTGGACATTTATTTAACATTATTATTTGATGCATGTACAAACATTAGCTCATTGATGAAAGCACAGTTCCTTTCCTTCAGTTTATCTGTATTTTCACGAGTAACATATAGATGCAAGTATCCATTAATCCAGGTAATGCATTATGATATACATATATATGTACTCTTCCAATAGATCTGTCAAACATCAGTAGTAATCTGTTTGCATTTTCTTTCCTGTGCTGGTTCATCCACCTTCTGACACTGCTATGGTTTCACGAGCAAGAGAATGACACGTGAGAGCGTGGGTATGTGGCCATTCCTACATTTACTGGGCTGCCAGCCATGTCTCCGTAACTGAAAACCACTACAATTTCAACTTCCCCACATCCAGTGTGAAGGTATGCTAGATTGCAAGAAGAGTTATGCATTGGAGCGGAGTACTGCAGTTGTTGGAAGAGAAGTGTTCCATCTACCCTGAGCCAGACATCCTTGTGCTGCACATTGGAGGGAATGATGTCATCAGTCAACCACTCGGATTACTATGGTTTCAAATCAGAGCAATTTTTGAACACCTGCAGTCATGGTCAAAATGTTGTCATTTTGTGTGGTCTACATAATTTCTTGACAGTTATGGAAAACAGCAAACAGTCAATAGGCAGTGCACAAGTCCAGACAGTTACAGAATGGGTTCATGCATTTTCTTGATGCTCAGGGTCAGTGGATCTACAATCTGTCATGACAGCATCACTGCAGAAGATGTTCACCTGTTCAGAAGGGATGGCGTTCACCTAACTGAGGAGGGCATTGCATTGTTCTTGACCAACCTCCACAATGGCGTAAGGAGAGATATGCAGGATTGGTAACATGCAGCATGTGAGAAGAATGAAAAACACCCGTGACCAAGTAGGACCAGTATGGCAAAGAAAACTGTATTATGAAATGTGTTGTGTAAATATATTTTTCTGAGTTTGGCAAATAACTGTGGTAAGGAGCTGGTGAAGATGGTGAGAAAGAACAACTGTTTCAGGAGAGTGCTAGCATGTACAATCTAATATGTCAGTAACCATCCTGCAATACTTCTTTTTTTATTCTGCTTTTATCAGGCATGTGTAGAGTTTAGATGACAGGAGAGGCTTAGTAATACAGAACTTGATCCCTTAGGTCCATTGCTGATTGGACACATGTAAAGAAAAAAGGCATAGGTAAGGCAGACTGTTGACACTGAAGGAGGTCGTGAGACTGTAGTGGTATCAGCTGTCTGAGTGAGTAGCCAGCACAGCTATCAGACAACTGGGTATGAATGCTGTACACATATACAGATATCTGTTTTTAGGACTCAGTTTATGGAAATTATGATTTTTTTCATATTTTGGTAAATAACTTTGCAAGGGAGCATCTGAATGTGCTAAGTAATACCTCATTTTGAAGACAGCATTGCTTGTTCCAACATGGTAAAAGAACTGTGCCTGTCTGTTGTACACATGTGCAGATATCAAAGTTTGTTTCAGACTTAGGTTATGGAAATTATGATTTTTTTTCATATTTTAGTAAATAACTTTGCAAGGGAGCATCTGAATGTGCTAAGTAATACCTCATTTTGAAGACAGTATTCATTGTTCCAACATGGTAAAAAAACTGTGCATCTATGTTGTACACATACAGATATCAAAATTTGTTTCGCACTTAGGTTATGGAAATTATGAATTTTTCATATTTTGGTAAATATCTTTGCAAGGGAGCATGTCAGTGTTCCAAGTAATACCCCATTTTGAAGACAGTGTTACTCCTTACAACATGGTAAAAGAAATGTGTCTGTGCAGTGTACACATGTACAGATATCACAGTTTGTTTAGTCTTGTAGGATTATGAAAATTATACATTTGCAATACTTCTCATTATTATGCCCATATCTTTGCAAAGGTGATGACACAAATGATACATCATTTTGAAGCTGACATTGAGATGCACAGCTTCTACACTGATATGTACCCTCTGTCTGTTACAGGTGATGAGATATTCTGCT